>NC_067493.1:22771907-22924407 GCF_947179515.1 Apodemus sylvaticus | reverse complement strand
ATTAGCCAGCTCCAGTGGCCACCTTACTCTTACCTGGATCTCGGTGGTGCTCAGTGATGTGTGGTAATCCCTGTACTGAGCTGGACACACAGCCGCCCAGGGTGATTTTCATTCAGTTTTCTCAGATGGCTGATGATGTTGAACACTTTTCAAGCATATTGGTTATCTGTATCTTTTCAGAACCGGCTGATGAGTTCATTAGCACACTCATTGGTTGGGTTGCTTGAATTAATTGTATATATTGTAGATCTAAATCCCACATGAGATTCCTAGCAGAGGCTCTCTGCCACTGGCTACGTCTTCATTCAGACGTTGCTTTTGGTGTGTAGGAGCCTTTTAGTTTTGTGCCGTCCTATTAGTTGCTAGCAGTATTTGAGTGAGGTAGGTTCTGCTCAGCACGACCTTGTCTATGTCTCGGAGTCTGTGTCCTCCTTCCTGACAGTGCCTGAGCTTATCTTCCTCTAGGCTCTTCAGTCACAGTGAGAGATGATGCAGGCCTGGCTACACTTGTCTACATGGTTTCCCAACACTGTTGAAAGAGACCCATCTTTTCTCCAGTGTATATTTAGGAGCCATTGCCAAAAATGAGGTGTCTGGTTATGTAGGTTTGTATCAGGGCCTCTACCCCAGTCTGTTGTCTAAGTGTCTGTGTGGTGTGGGTGCCACGATGCTTGTTACTGTGGCTTCGCAAGCTGTCTTGAAATGTGGCCAGAGCTCCAGCGTTGCTCTCCTTGCCCCACAGCATCCTGCTATATAGGGCGATTTTATTTATTTTTATTATTTATTGATGGTCCATGCCAGCCTGGAACTTGCTGGTAAGGATGATTTTGATCTCCAGATCCCCTTGCTTCTATCTCCTGAGTGCTGTGATTTCAGGAGTACATCACTGGATAATGTGGTGCTGGGGATTGAACCCAGGGTTTCCTGTGTAGAGGTCAAAGGAGGTCAAAGCACACTACCAACTAAGCCACACTATGGGCACACTCTTCAGTTTCTGAGACTAGGTCTCATAGTGTAGACGAGGCTAGCCTGGAATTTAACCATATATGGTCTTGTCCTCAGCGGGCCTCATGCTCCAATTGTACCACATACGACTTTTTTTTTTTTTCGAGACAGGGTTTCTCTGTGTAGCCCTGGCTGTCCTGGAACTCATCCTGTAGACCAGGCTGGCCTTGAACTCAGAAATCAGCCTGCCTCTGCCTCCCAAGTGCTGGGATAAAAGGCGTGCACCACCACTGCCCGGCCACACATGACTTTTTTAAAGTGATTTTTTTTAATTTTTTTTTTATTGAAAAGGGAAGTAAAAACACTTTATGATAAAAATTAATGATTAACATGAAAAATATTTCAGATAAACATGTTAAAATTGACAATTTTCATGGAAAATTACAGAGCATAGAGGTAGACATGTAAAACATTGCTAAATCAATTGAAATATGGAATAGAAACATTTTATGATAGAATTGAAGATTTACATGGAAAATATTTCTAATAAAATTGTAGAAAAATGTAGAAAAACATGAGTTGAAGATTATCATGGAAAATTTTATATAGATATACTAATGGTAGGCATAAAAGTATTTCTAAGTTGATTGAAAGTGGAATTATAGCCAGGTGGTAGTGGCACACGCCTTTGATCCTAGCACTTGGGAGGTAGAGGCAGGCAGATTTCTGAGTTCAAGGCCAGCCTGGTCTTCAAAGTGAGTTCCAGGACAGCCAGGGCTACACAGAGAAACTCTGTCTCGAAAAAAAAACAAAAAACAAAACAAAACAAAAAAGTGGAATTATAAACATTTTCTGATAAACTTAAAAAGATTTCCATGGAAAATATTTCTGATAAATTTGAAGAAATATATAGAAAAACATATTAAAATGACAGAGTATCATGGAAATTATACAAATAAAATGATAGGCATAAAGATAATTCTAAGTTGATTGAAGGTGGAATTATAAACATTTTCAGATAAAATTGAAGATTTACATGGAAAATATTTCTGGTAAAATTCAAGAAATATATAGACAAACATGTTAAAATTGACTTTCATGGAAAATTTTACATATAAAATGGTAGATATAAAACTCTTTTTAAATTAATTGAAGGTGGAATTAGAAACATTTGTGATAAAATCAAAGATTTAATTGAAAACATTTCTGATAAAATAGAAGAAATATATAGAAAGGCATATTAAAATTGAAGATTATCATGAAAAATAATGCAGAAAAATGGACATAAAAACATTACTAAATTAAAAGGGGAATTACAAACATTTTCTGATAAAATTGAAGATTTACATGAGAAATATTTTGTTAGTCTATGTGTTTTTATTGGGGAGTTGAGTCCATTGTTGTTAAAAGATATTAAGGAATAGTGATTGTTGCTTCCTGTTATTTTTGATGTTATTTTTATGTTTGTGTGGGTATCTTCTTTTGGGTTTGTTGGAAGATTACTTTCTTGCTTTTTCTAGGGTGTAATTTCCTTCCTTGTGTTGGCATTTTCCATCAATTATCTTTCTAGGGCTGGATTTGTGGACAGATATTGTGTAAATTTGGTTTTATCATGGAATATCTTGGCTTCTCCACCTATGATGATTGAGAGTTTTGCTGGGTATAGTAGCCTGGGCTGGCATTTGTGTTCTCTTAGAGTCTGTATGAGGTCTGCCCAGGATCTTCTAGCTTTCATCTTCTCTGGTGAGAAGTCTGGTTTAATTCTGATAGGTCTGCCTTTATAAGTTACTTGCCCTTTTTCCCTTAATGCTTTTAATATTCTTTCTTTGTTTATTGAATTTGGTGTTTTGATTATTATGTGCCGGCAGGACTTTCTGTTCTGGTCCAGTCTGTTTGGAGTTCTGAAGGCTTTTTGTATGTTCATGGGCTTCTCTTTTTCTAGGTTAGGGGAGTTTTCTTCTACAATTTTGTTGAAGAAAATATTTACTGGCCCTTTAAGATGTAAATCCTAGCTCTCGTCTATACCTATAATCCTTAGGTTTGGTCTTCTCATTGTGTCCTGGAGTTCCTGGATGTTTTGGGTTACCAGCTTTATGGATTTTGCATTTTTTTTTTTTGACTGTTGAGTCAATGTTTTCTATGGTATCTTCAGCACCTGGGGTTCTTTCTTCTGTCTCTTGTATTCTGTTGTTGATGCTTGCATCTATGACTCCTGGATTCTTTCCAAGGTTTTCTATCTCCAGAGATGTCTCACTTTGTGATTTATTTATTGTTTCTACTTCCACTTTTAGATCCTGGATGGTTTTGTTCAGTTCCTTCACTTGATTGTGTTTTCCTGTAATTATTTAAGGGATTTTTGTGTTTCTTCTTTAAGGGCTTCTGCCTGTTGACCCATGATCTCCTGTATTTGTTTAAGGGATTTTTGTGTTTCCTCTTTAAGGGCTTTTTCCAGTTGACCGATATTCTCCTGTATTTCTTCAAGGGAGTTATTTAAGTCTTTCTTGAAGCCCTCTATCAGCCTCATGAGATACGATTTTAAATTCAACTCTTGCTTTTTCGATATGTTGAGGTATCCAGGACTTGCTGTGGTAGAACTGGGTTCTGATGTTGCCATGTGGCTTTGGTTTCTGGTGGTAGGATTTTTGTGCTTGCCTTTTGCCATCTGGTTATCTCTGGTGCTAGTTGGTATTGTTGTCTTGGTCTGGAGTTTTTTCCTCCTGTGGGCCTGTAAGCCTGTGTCCTTACTCCTCTGAGCTCAAAAGTGAAAGCACTGCTGGGAGATCTCTCTCTCTCCTGGCTATGCACAGAATGCTGTGGATTTTCCTGGTTCCCTGGTGCAAATTTCCTGGTTCCCTGTCCCAGCTGCTCCATTGATCTTATGCTCTGTGTGCTTCTAGCTGGTGCCCTCCAGAGAGAAGGTGGAGATCTCACCTCTGCACTCAGAAGTGAAAGCGCTGCTGGGAGATCACTCTTTGCTGGTGTGCTGTGCACAGAAGGCTGTGGAGTCTCCTGGCTCCCTGGTGCAAATGGCGGCGGGGAAGACCGTGATTTTTTTTTTTTTTTAAAGAGAAAGTTATCTCATTCTGTTCTCAGATTAGTTTCAAATCTCTGAGCTCAAGTGATCCTCCTGCCTCAGCCTTCTGGGTAGCTGGGACTACAGGGATAATGGTACCTGACCCAGCTTTTTAATAACTGAAGTGACAGCTGAGAGGAAGCCTCCGAGGTCGAATCTGTCCACTGTGCCTGCTCCTCCACCTCCTCTTTATGGCTTTGCATGCTAGTTAATTGCAGGCAGAAGGCATGGTGCTGATATTGTTTGAAACAGAGTCTCAATCTACAACTCAGGGTGGTCTCAAACTTGAAATCTTAGTTTAATGTGGTATCAGTTCTGAAGTCCCAGCACTTAGAATGCCAAGGCAAGAGGATTTTATTAGACTTGAGGCCACAGCCTATGGCTTATAGTGACGTCTATCCAGTCTGGGCTAAGACTATAAGACATTACCTCAAAGGAACAATAGACAAACTAATGATCTCACGATCTTCTAGACTGAGCCTTCCACATACTAGTATTATAGGAAAACACTAAACTGCATAAAATTTATTAATATTTATTAACAAATTTCTCCCTCTGCCTTTTTTTAGGTGTCCTTGGATGACCTGAAACTCACATCGAGCCGCCTGGCTTTCGACTTGTGGGCAGGATTACTGCATCAGCTTTCAGAGTGCTGGGATTTTAGGCATGTGCCACCATGCAGAGCTCTGTTTTGTATTTTGAGACAGGGTCTCACTTTCTAGCCCAGCTGAGTTTCAGCAAGCTGCCTGCCCTGGCCTCTAGAGTGCTGGGTTTTCAGGTGTTTACGGCCACACCCAATTTACTTTCCGTATCTTAGGATGTTTTGGCATTTCCCAAAGCTTGAAGGCTTGGGGGAGGTTTATGCTGTTAGGGTAGGTCATCGTTTGGGGCCACCAAAAAAACAAAAAACAACAAACAAACAAACAAACGCTCTCTACCAGGGGCGTGGCTGTCTTGAACAAACTAACCAGTCCTGAGTCTCTATTCCTGACAATTTCCTGACTTAAGTCTCACACTCAAACCAGCTTTTCTCTTCTTCTAACTTACCCAGAGCCAGGTATCAGGCGACAAGCCACCACTTCTGTACAGAAACCCACTGAACTGGCTAGTTCGCCACGGCTGAGCACCTTGCTGTGCCCAGGTTTGCTTTTCCCTTAGAAATGCCAGAAACGTCGCTCCCTGGGACTTTCCTCCACGTTCCTGCTTCTTTGTTTTAAGAGCTTGGGATACTCTGCAGCTTCCCACGTAGCCTACTGACCTTGAGCTTGTGATTCTCCTGTGTCAGGCTCCTGAGTGCTGAGACGGCACGTGCATGTCGGCACCCCAAGCATCTTCCCGTGCACTTGTGTCCTACACATCAGACGGATGTGGTGCTCACCCCTGGCCCTGCCTAGCCAGGGTGCACCCTCTTCTCTGGGTAGGATCTGTGACTGTAGAACCATCTTCCTTCATGTTTCCTTCTGGTCCCCTCCTAGGGCTCTAAGAGTTTTACCATCCCACCATCAATGTCTGCATCCTTAACAAGTACCGGTGTCTAGGAAAGTGGCCATGAAGACACAGGACAGATGATAAGCCAAAAGTCTTAACTCACCTTGAGAAATAGATGAAAGAAACTCGGAGACTATTGGGAACTCTCCTCTTTGAGTTGTGATCCTCTTAGTGGTGGGCTGGCAACAGACTTGACCACAGGAGTCAGAGGTCCTAGGACCTGATGACTTGGTCACCATCTGTCACACCAATAAGCCTTCTAGAAAAAAAGATGAGGGGTTGTTATTAAAAAAGGATACTAGGGACCAAAAGAATGGCTCAATGGGTAAACAGTAATGACTCAAGCTCTGTCCCCAAGACCCATACATTAGAACAAGTTGACTCTTCCAAGTGTCCTCTGATCTCCACATGTGCACGGAGGCCTGCATGCCTACTGCCAACACACATAAAATGAATGAATGTAGTAAAACATTTATAGAAAGGGCATTAGGACTGAGGAACAACGTGTTTTCTATATATTTCTTCAGTTTTGTCAGAAATATTTTCCATGTAAATCTTCAATTTTATAAAATGTTTTTACTTTTTCAATTAAAAAAAGAAGCAGAGTGCTGCCCTAGTGTGCAGGAAGCTATGCGTTCCTTCTGCCAAGACACATAAAGGGCAGTTCGGAGCTCCGTCCTACACCCCTTCACTCCTGAGGTACGGGTAGCTGGCTCAGGAGTTGTCTTCTCTGGTGACATAGTGAGTCCTTTGTTATCCTACATGGCTCCATGAGACCATAAAACGCCATTAAAGGCTCTCCCTCAGAATCTCCACCCATTCTCATTCTATTTAATCTGTATGTATGTGTGTGCATGTGTGTGTGTGAGCAGTACATGACATGGTGTATGTGTGTGCACGTGTGTGTGTGAGCAGTACATGACATGGTGGATAGATATAGGCCTCAGGGCCTCCCTGAGCATCAGATCTTGGTTTTGGCCTTTCTTGAGGTGGGGTCTCTAGCGTGCACTGCCCCACTTGTTGGGATTAGAGGCCTATATCACCACATGCTGGTTTGGCCCTCATTCTTCTCTTCCACCACTCGATCCAGTCCAGGACCTCCCTCCACTCTGCCTGCCATGAATTAACTCCTATCTGGGTGGGATCTGTGACTGTATAACCATCTTTCTTCTAAGTCTGCTTCAGGTCCTCTCTTGGGATTATAAAATCTTTACCAAAGACACCTCTCACTTCTGCAACATTAGTATACATTGCAGGTGTTGGGGAAAGGGGCTGGGTGGGGCATAGGACAGATAGCAAGCCAGGGATATAATTTACCTCAAGAAATAGAGGGAAGAGACTTGGGATTTCTCTCTGAAGGGAGATCCTAAGGGTGAAAGGGAATGAAGGGAAATGACCACTGAGGTCAGAGGTCCTCTGGGAGGAGTCAGTCAGCATTGGCAGCCCAGCTCAGATGCCTGAAGGCCAAGGTTCGGGACTATTCCTAGAAAAGACATAAGGGCTGGGGTTCTAACTCAGTAGTAGAGTACTTGCTTAACTTGCCTGAAGCCCTGGGTTTGATTCCCCAGCACCAAATGTAAATGTGGCTGCCTGTGCCTGTAACCCCAGCTCCTGGGAAGGCAAGAGGAGCAGGTCATCCTGTGCTACACTGCAAGGTCCAGCCCAGCCAGGACTTCCTGAGTCCCAGTCTCAGAAAAGTTTAAGAAAAATCAACAGAACAAAGAGTGCTCAAAGGGCAGTGTCAGAGGCCAGATCTAACCACTGCTCCCTCTCCCCAGGAAGAGGCCACACCCCTCAGTCTCTCAAGGCCAGCCACAGAGAGCTGCTGTGACCTCACAGCTCTTAGAGTTCCTGTCTCTAGCCCCCTACAGTACCAAGCCCAGACACTCTGATGCCCAGACAGACAACCTTGACTTGCAACTTTACTTTTATCTAGTTCCTTCCTGTCTTGTGACTCGTACCACATAGGCTAGGTCACTTCATGTAAAGTTTATCACCGCCCCCCCCCCTTTCTTTCCCTTCAGGGTCCCACCGTGCTATACCTGGTGGCTCTCTTTCCTTAAGCCCTCCCACTTCAGGCCCCATCATGGCCGCCTCTGCTCAGGAGCCTGTAGCTCTCCTAATAAAGCTCTATGAAGGGTGATTCACTTCAACCTGTTTCCTATGACCTTGTCATTGTCTGTTAGTATACACAGCAGAAAACTTGTCTCTAAGAGTTAGTAGGGGAAATTCAAGGCTCTCTGAAAAATACCTTTAAAGCCAGACATGGTGGCTGTGGCTGTGCCTGTCACGTTAGGAGATGGAACCAGGAAGATTATCAGGACTTCATTCTGTTCTCAGCTTCATTCTCAGCTACTGGCCGTATGAATCCCTACTTCAAAAACCCAACCTGAAAACTGTCAACAAGAATTTTGAGCAGGGGACCATCAGCCATGCAGCACTTTTGCTGGCGAGTGGCTGCACTGTGGGCATCATAGCCCTGACACCTTTTTTTTTTCCTTTTTGGTTTTCGAGACAGGGTTTCTCTGTGTAGCCCTGGCTGTCCTGGAACTCACTCTGTAGACCAGGCTGGCCTCCAACTCAGAAATCCGCCTGCCTCTGCCTCCCAAGTGCTAGGATTAAAGGCGTGCGCCACCACCCTGACACCTTAGACTGTATATAATCATTGTCACGGCAGCATTGGCAGTGGACCACCAGGACAGACAATCCGAGGATCAGCACTCTTGTCCAGAGAGGGCTGAGTACACGCTACACAACCCCGGCCAGAAAGGGAGTGATTCATCCTGATAGCCAGCCTATGACTGATGTAACCTTGATCCTTGAGCGACAGACTATGTCTTTGATTTAATACCCTTATTGCACACTATACCCTGGGTAAATAAATAGGGTGTATAAGCTTTATTTAAGAGTTTTTGAGACAAGGTCTGGACTCAAAGCTGGTATGTAGCCGGGGTTATGATTTTTTAATGATTTATTTTCATGTGTATTGTTTTGTCTGCATGAGGGTGTCGGATCAGTGGAGTAGAGTTACAGACAGTTGCGAGCTGCCATGTGGGTGCTGGGAGTTGAACCCAGGTCCTCTGGAAGAGCAGCCAGTGCTCTCCACCTTGGAGCTCTCTCTCCAGCCCCTAGACTTACAGTTTGAACTCCTGATTGTCCTGTTTTAACCTCTAAACTGGGACTGTGGATGAATGTCATCCTGCTTCCTTTGACTTATTTGAAACAGTGTTTCACTTTGTACCCTAAACTACCCTGGATCTCACAGCTCACAGCCGTATTCTGCCTCTTCTCCCAGAGAGTCATCCTTGACTTACTTCTGTATCTTAGGATGTTTCCACATCTTCCCAAGCTTTCAGGCTTGAGTAATGTCTCTTACCCCTGCCAGGGTCACTGATTCTTGGAGTAAAATTGGTGCCAACAGGGAGCATGTCTTTCAAATACAAACCAATCCAGAGTCTACAACGGAATTTATTACAATCTACAGCAAGGGGTTCACAAACTTGTGTGAGGCCAGTATAGCCTAGCCAGCACAGGGGTGAGGGATAGAAATGTCAGACACTACTAGTCTTTTCTATCAAATACTGTGAAGCAGAAGTTTATGACAGAATTCAATCTTTTTATACCCCTCCCTCCACCTTGTAAAATTTTTATGCAAATGTTTTAATCCCTTCCCAAGCAGGTAAACCTTTGTTACACAAAGTAAAGTGACTTAAGTGGGAGCCCCTCCTGCTTTCCCTCGTCACTTGCTCTGATTCTTTTCAACTAGCTAACCAACCCCCAATGGGGAGGAGACAGTCACCTGCAGTAGTAACACCAACTGTCCTGCCCAGCCTGGGTGCCTGCACTTCTGAGTGCTTCCTTTTGATCAAGAGTTAAAGTTTTGCTTTGGCTTTGTTTGGGTACCCCTACGTGTGACCCTGAGAATATTTTTAATAATTTGAGGCTTGTCTAGGATTTCAAATCCATCTGGGAGAGTGTTCAGATCTTCTCCTTTTGAAGAGATGTATATCCCCTGCCTTGTTGTAGTGACACTGAGTTTGACTGTAGATGTCCCTTCATAGAAAGAGTAAGGACAGTCCCTGGGTCCCCAGTTGCGTACCCAGCCTCTCCTGCCAGCTGGATATAATTCTGCCCTGATCGTACGTGACCTCATAACCATGAGGCTTTGCTGAGGGGGGCAGACAGAGTACATACTCTAAGAAAAACTAGGTGATGGGGAAGCATCTTGGGGAAGCTGGAATACATACTGCGTGAAGAACCCGGTGGGGACGGTTGCTTAGTGGCCCTTGCCCAGCCAAGGAAAATTCTTACAACAAATGGCAAATGTATTTGTTACTGTGATTATGTCTTGTGGTATTAAGGAAAAAAGTAAAAAATATTAAAAGGATATAGAAATGAATATATTTTGGTAAAAAGGATTTGTGTGTGACTGTTAAGATGGTTGATGTTTCCAGAATGTAAAAAGAAAGCTAGAAAGCTCGTTCAAGTTGTGAAGGGCTGGTTAAGTTATTTAAGGAACGTAAAGGATGAGATGTGGATGGACTTCCTACAGATGGTATACACATTTGAGGCTTTGAAGCCCAATATACTGATGTCAAGTGTCTGCTTAAATCAATGAGGTTCTTGATATGCTCTTGATAACAATTACAGAAAGTGTTTAAAATGTTTGTCTAATCAAAGTTTATTTTGAAGTGTTTGGTCTTTGCCCACCTTTTATCTAAATCTAATAAGGTAGTTTAAAGCACCAAATGGGTATAACTAACCTTCTGGGTGTCTGTGGTGGTTTGAATGAAAATAGGCTCACTGGGAGTGGCCCTGTTAGGCCGTGTGGCCTCGTGGGAGGACTTTCTACAAGGGAGTCACTGAGGGGCTTTAAGGTTTCAGAACCTCAAGCCAGGCCCAGCGGCTCACTCACTCTTCCTGCTGCCGCCTGCTGATCCAGATGGAGACCTCTCAGCGACCTCTCTCCAGTGCCATGTCTGCCGGATACCACCATGCTCACGCCATGATGATAATGGACTGAACCTCTAAACCTGTAAGCCAGCCACAATTAAATGTTTTCTTCATTAAGAGTTGCTGTGGTCATGTGTTACAACATATTTCCTATCCATTCACATTGAGGCAGTGAGAGGCCAGTGATTGGAGGGGAGAGAAGAGGAGCTAAGGGAAGTGAGGGGTGCAGAGAAGGGGGGGTGGGGAGGTGGAGACTCGGATATCTAGATGGTTTCAGTTGTATTTTTGGTGTTTTAAAGAGGTTAGAAATATTTGGATAATACGTTATCATTGTAAATTGATATTATGTAATTAGGAATTTTATATACATAAATATATTTGGTTAACTATTCAACTTTAAGAGTCATGCTTTACCAGATACTTGGAAGGAGTGGATGCTTGGCAGAAGCGTGGGAATCCCCCTGTTTACAGTCTATGGCAGAGAGGAAACACAGCTTGGATGCAGTGAGTGTCATCTAGACCCAACAGGACGTGGTGCAGAGCCTGGCGGGGCAGCACCTTTTTATTAATAACCGCTACAGTCATGGTGTCTCTTCACAGCAATGGAAACCCTAAGTGTTTGATAATTATACTTAGAGGCCTATACTGATATGGTAGGAGGGATTTGTTGTTTTGTTTGAGACAGGGTTTCTCTATGTAACGGCCTTTACTTGCTCTGTAGACCAGGCTGGCCTTGAACTCAAAGATCTGCCTACCCCTGCCTCCTGATTGCAGGGATTGAAGGTGTGCACCACTACCACCTGGTGAAAGGGACTTAAAGGGAGAATACTGTCACCGTTGCCCTCCAAGGTTAGCTGGGTCCCAGGGGCCTGATCAAATGTTTTGTGACTAGAGGAAATCACCTGTCCTTTTGTTCAGGGAGGCCATGGAGACCCTACTGAGTGAACAAAAAAGGACAGTCTACAAAAAGGACAGTTTTCTTCCATGCTTCCAAGCCAAGCCATGGTTAGCAGCACTTGTCCCCGTAAACTCAAGTGAACTCAAGTGATCAACCAGATCAGCTGGCCTTGATGAGAAAATCAAAGGATTAATTTTGGTCATCTATATGATCTTAAACACCCAGCAAGAAAATACATTCCCAAACTAAGATGATCAATAGGTGGGGTTGTTGTTTGTTTTACTTTCTGACAGTCCAAGGGATCACATTCCCCAGATGTTGGACCCCTGAGACATCATGTAGATAACTACTTCTCACTAAGAATTTTCTTCTTGGTAAGAAAATGTAACCCAGATGTAAGACTGTAGACCTTGCCTCTGTTCAAAGCTGCCGTGCTACCAGCAGCCGAGACAGAGCCGCCACTGCTTTACCTGGAAATCAAACCGTGGCTAAGTGTCTCTTCTCTCCATAAGCAGTCAAGTGGGAGGGGGGTCATGTTGACCTGCCACTCGGAAGGCTGTCTATCTGATGGTCTCAAACCATCAGACCCTGGGTTCATCACTGGAGACCAGTCTTAAAAGTTAAGGAAAAAAGAAGAGGAGCCCAACAGAGGGAGGCTCTTGTGAGCCTAGCAAGAGATTCCAGTGAACGTTGCTCTGGACATTTAAAACACTCTGTTTTGGCTTCCCTTGGGTCTGCAGATAACTTGCTGTATCTTCTCCCTCGTACCTCTTTTCAGGCACCAAACCAGGACTTCTTTTCTTCCCTCCCTACACCTGGCTGTTATAAGATAATCCTAAAGCTATCTCTGAGGAAGAGGGGCATGGTACAAAGCAGGTGTGGTTTGGCTAGGCAGTTTAAGGAGACACAAATACAAACAAACAATTTATCTCTTGGTTAAAAGCCAGAAAGTTTCTTAAAACCCTTAGCAGCCTCCTCCTCCTTGCTAGAAACCGAAGAGCCAAAAATCTGGTTTGGTTCCTAAATGGTTCTATGATAACTTCTTTGTGATTCGAAGGACGGGGTACTGTGGGGTGGGGGGTGGTGGGGTGTTAAAATTGTCAGTGAAGGCCTGTTAAGAGAAAACTGGCTGGATAGAGTGTGCCTTTTTTTTTTTTTTTTTTTTTTTTTTTTGGATTTGGTTTTTTCGAGATAGGGTTTCTCTGTATATCCCTGGCTGTCCTGGAACTCACTCTGTAGACCAGGCTGGCCTCGAACTCAGAAATCCACCTGCCTCTGCTGAGTGCTGGGATTACAGGCGTGCGCCACCACCGCCTGGCTATAGTGTGCCTTTTATCCAAGCTCTTGGGAGGCAGAAGCAGGCACATCTTTGAATCTGAAGCCAGCCTGGTCTTCATAGTGAATTCTAGAAGAGTCAGGACTACATAGAGAGACCCTACATAGAGAAACCAACAAACAAACCACTCCTGGTCAGGAGAATAGTTAGGCCACCCCTAATGATGTGTGTTCATCTAAACCCTGCTCAACCTGTGTATTCAGAGGGTTGTTGAGTCAGCTTTTACTACAGGAATGCCTCCAACTAAGAGTTTCTCACTCTAAGATATGACAGTGAACTGGCTGGTTTTATGTGTCAACTTGACACAGGCTGGAGTTATCACAGAGAAAAGAGCCTCCCTTGAGCAAATGCCTCCGTGAGATCCAGCTGTGGGGCATTTTCTCAATTAGTGATCAAGGGGGGAGGGCCCCTTGTGGGTGGTGCCATCCCTGGCCTGGTTGTCTTGGATTCTATAAGAAAGCAAGCTGAGCAAGCCAGTAAGGAACATCCCTCCATGGCCTCTGCATCAGCTCCTGCTTCCTGACCTGCTTGAGTTCCAGTCCTGACTTCCTTTGGTGTCAAAGTGTAAGCAGAATAAACCCTTTCCTCCCCAACTTGCTTTTTGGTCATGATGTTTGTGCAGGAATAGAAACCCTAAGACAAATTGGTACCAGCATAGTGGGGCATTCCTGTGACAACCTGACCATGATTTGGGGAGGACTGTGGAAGGACTTTGGAACTTTGGGTTAGATGATCTATCCATTTGGTGTTAAGAGCTCTGTGGGATGTTGTGTAGGAACTTGGAAGATAATGTTGAGAACAGTGTAGAAGATGTAGGCCTGGCTTGTGAAATTTCAGAGGGAAGATTAAAGTCTCTTCTCAGGGCCATGTTTTGATTGTGAAGATTCTGTGGTTTTGGTTAACTGGGGCTGAAGAATCAGCTGTGATTAACAAGATACCAGAACCACTAAAGCAAACCTTTGTGTTACTGTGACATTGATGCTGGTTAGCTGGGGCTGAAGAATCAGCTGTGATTAACAAGATACTAGAACCACTAAAGAAACCCTTTGTGTTACTGGGACTATTGATGCTGGTTAGCTAGAGCTAAGATGAAATCTTCTTGGAAGTGTTTTCTGAGAGCACAGAAGCTGTGTTCCAGAAATAGCCATGGCTGTATTTTGTGCTGTGGCTGGATTTGGTCTGTGTTAAGAGTCATCCAGATGGTACTGGTTTTGAAGGCATGAAGTGGTTATGAAGAGCAGCTGAGGCTCGGCACTGTGAGAGGCCACTGAAGGCCATTGGTGAAGGTGCAGCCTCAGTTGCAATTGATGGTCCAGGACTTGAAGGGGTCATGCATGGGAGCAGAGGCTTGTCACCATGAAAAGAGCCTATGAGAGGCTATTGGTGAAGCCTAGTTATAGCGGAAGACAGCAGTGTTTTGGAGTTGCCAGTGCCATGAGATGACCACCAAGAACAGCAGCAGCAGTGGAGTACAGGCAACTGGAGCCTAGAAGACAAGCTGTGTGCTACAAAGGGCAGAGCTGGAGAAATGACCCAAGCCCTTGGAGGAGCCCAGAAGATCATGAGTTGAATCCCAAACATTGAACCATTGGAATTTGAGTTTTGCTTTTGATTGTGACTGTGCCATGATATTTTTCCCTCTTGAAGGAAGAAAGTATTTTAGTGGAGCCCACAGTTAAGAGACTTTGAATTTTTAAAAGACTTTGATTTTTAAAAGATATTGGATATTTTAAAGGGATTGAACTTTTAATATGTAACGACTGTGGGACTTTTAAAGTTATTTAGATCTTGAGGATGAATAAGAAAAGTAAGGGTTGAGGCTTAATAGTGATGTTTGTGTGTCAAGTTGACAAGGGGTCAATT
Organism: Apodemus sylvaticus; assembly: GCF_947179515.1. Lineage (NCBI taxonomy): Eukaryota > Metazoa > Chordata > Mammalia > Rodentia > Muridae > Apodemus > Apodemus sylvaticus. The sequence goes on along the minus strand of NC_067493.1, from coordinate 22,909,851 downwards.
GTACTGACTGGTTTTGTGTGTCAACTTGACACAGGCTGGAGTTATCACAGAGAATGGAGCTTCAGGTGAGGAAATGCCTCCATGAGATCCAGCTGTGGGGCATTTTCTCAATTAGTGATCAAGGGGGGAGGGCCTCTGGTGGGTGGTACCACCTCTGGACTGGTATTCTTGGTTGAACTGGTCTGCCTTAGTTAGGAGTTCATGAACACATGATTAAAAAAAAATCAAATCAAATCAATGTTGGTTCTTTGTTTCTAGAATTCTAGAGACCTGGTATGAGGCCCAAATTCAGAAGCTGCCCATAGTTAGATCTGGCCTATTTAATTAGAAGGCAAGTTTCAGCGACTGCCTTAAAACACGGTGGTGCCCAGACTGCACCGACACAAGGCTCCAGTGTATGCATCAGTGCACCTGCTGCAAGCTCTTGCCTTTCATGAACAAAAGAACTTAATGTGGAGATGCTCAATGGTGGCTTCTTTATTTTTTTTAGTGGCTTAATTGTAGTGTCCATGTTGCTCAAGTCAGTATCCTGTCCTTACAGCTTATAAGGGTTTTGCAATTAACTAAAAGAAACTGGAGTCTAAATATAGCAGAAACCTGCCATGCCTGAGAATCTCCATGGTTGCTTCTGGGTTCTTCTTGTAGGTATTATCTGGCAAAAAGCCAGCTTCCTTTGGTAGAAGGCAGTGCTGTCCATGAAGATTAGAAGGCACAGCTGCTGGACTGTTTCTTTAGACACACCTGTGCCTTTTCTTTGAAAAATCTTATAACCTTTTCCAGTCGATATTAAAAACGTGGCCTGAAGAGATGCTCAGTGGTTAATGGTACTTCTCCTCTTCTTGAAAAAAATTAAAAAGAAATCTTTAATTAAAAACTTATTACTGGGCTTGGAGAAATGGCCTAGTGGTCAAGAGCACTGGTTGCCTTTCCATAGGACCTAAGTTCAATTCCCAGCACCCACATGGCAGCTTCTAACTGTAACTCCAGTTCCAGAGGATCTGGTACCCAAACCCAGACATATATGCAGGCAAAACATCAATGTACATCAAAATAAATCTTAAAAAAAGAACTTACTGTATTTTTTTTCTTTTTTTCTTGTTTTTGCTGTTGTTTGTTCTTTGAGACAGGATTTCTCTGTGTTGCCCTAGTGGTCCTGGGACTTATTCTGTAGACCAGGCTGACCTCGACCTCAGAAATCTGTCTGTCTCTGCCTCCTGAGTGCTGGGATTAAAGGTGTGCACCACAACCTCTCTGGGGTCGAGTGACCTTTTCACAGGGGTTGCATATCAAATATCCTGCATATCAGATATTTAAACTACAATTCACAATAGTTGCAACCAAACTCATTTTATGGTTGGGGGTCACCACACCATGAGGAACTGTATTAAGGGGCACAGCATTAGGAAGGTTGAAAAGCACTGCTTTAAATCTATTGGACAGCTTGGCGTCCTCCTTTCCCCTGTGCCCTTTAATCTATATTCTTCCTTACACAGGATCCTCTTTTGGGAACATAACATATTTGGCTTCAGTAACGAATTCAGTTTCCTCTCCAGAGCCATCCTTAGATGGATCCCGAGAGTACTCAGAGGACATCTGGATCATGTTATAGGGAGCCAGATCAGGGAGTCCCTTTGCCCTGTAGTTGTTAAGGTTCTAAAGGTCAGGCTGATCCTTACAGTCTTTGTCTGAGCACAGCTGGGGCAATCCTCTTCAATGGTCTCCTGCTGGTGCTCATTTTGTGGACTCCACATGGAGTCAGGAGGCACCTGCCTGAGGGGTCTTCTTTCCAGACCACCTAGAGGCTGGGAGGCAGCTGCCAAGTAGGTCACTTGCTTTTCATGTTTCTTTTCCTTGGGGCTGGAGGAATGGCCCAGTGGCTTAGAGTGCTGGCTCATTTTGCAGAGAGAGGAATTGGGTTCATTTCCCAGGACTCATAGGGCAGACCACACCCACTGTGACTGTGGTTCCAGGGTAGCTGATGAATTAGATTCCTGGAACCCACATGGTTGAGGGAGAGAATGGACTCCTACAAGTTGTCTTCTGACCTTCACGTGTGCTTCTGTGAAATGTGTTGAGTATACACACACACAAACACACACACACACTTGTGTGTGACATGTATGCAATTAGTCTCATATATGGCTTACATGATGTAGTCTGGGTAATTGAATAATGGCTGCCGCACAACTGGAGTGGCTGAGAATCCAGCTGTTCCTCAGCCCATGAAGCTGCATTGCATGTCTCAGTAGTCCCAATCTGGTGCTGAAAGTTTAGAGGATCCCTGGAGAGCTTCTAGTTTCCCTTATACATTGGAAGTCTAAAAGAGTCGGTTCTATTTCAGCAGAGAGGCGGCAGCAGCAGTAACAGGACAGATGAACATGCCAGCAAGAGTGAGGACAAGATGGCAAAAAGTAGTTTTCCTTCTTCCTTGCCCTTTTATCTGAGCGGTCACCAGAAGTTGCTGCCCCACTTAGGATGGGTCACACCACTTCAAATGGAGAACAATCCATGATCCACGACACGGCACTTAGCAGCCACTCCTCGGCAGTGACCGGCGCCCTTGACTATTCTCTTACAGTGTGTCCGATCTCTAAGATTGCAGTTCCCTTGCCAATGCAGTGCAAGCGTGCATGCTTGAGTGCGTGTATATTCCATTCTCTGATTAAGATGCCAAGCACTTGGTATCACCCAGTCCAGATAATGAGCTCTGTTAACATTTGGCAAATTAGGCAGGAGGTCAAACCCTCTCCTGTCTCACAGCTTCAGATGTCATCACTTCCTAGCTGTCCCCCTCCTGATGTCTGAAATGACTCAATTAGCTAGTTTCATCTGCAAATCAACCTGCCCACCTTGATGAGTAGGGTGTGGCTGCAGCTGGACACCCTTCCAGCTGCCTCACCTGGGAGGGAGGTGAGAATGAGGACCAGGGGGACAGTGAGGACAGGTGCCCCCCCCTCCCCCCGAGCCAAGGCTTGGAGAGACCTAAGCAAGGGTGGTGAGGTCAGTGCTTTAAACAAGCCTGTCTCTAAGCAGGTCTAGCATCCTCCTGGTATTCTTTATGTTCCCCAGAATGGAACCAAACTGCCGAATTTCTAACATATTCTCTGTTCTCCTTTTTGGTCTCACTTTTTTCTTGGTTTCATGTGCATCTGAATTATCTAGTGGCTATTTCTGCAGCTGACCAAGATACCAAACATCCTTGAATTTAATCTAAAGGGATAATCTGGCTAGAGGTTCTGCTCCTCCCAGAGTCCAGGCACCAAGAGCATGATTACTTATTTCTGTGCTTTAACTTAGCTGGAGTAATCAGTGTGCTTACTTGCAAAGGTAAGTGGGTAACTCAAGGGAGGAAGGAAAGAAACAGCCTTTAATCAGCCAGTGGTAAGCCTTCCTGAATATACACCTTTCTCTCTACCACATTTGCTTGGCTAATCCTTTTATCTTTGAAACTCTTTTTGTTATCGGCAGCCACAAGTTGAATAGCTAAAAGCCACTAGGAGGTCTGGCACTAAAAAACTCCCGTGGAAGAATAACCAGCTCAAAGAATTAGGAGAATTAGGATCTTCCTGGAGCAAGACAAGTTCATACATGAAGCTATGGTGTAGCCTCCATGTGAGTGGCTGAGGCCCTGAAGGTATGTGGGTGGAGAGCTGAGGAAGAGTCCCAGGCCTCTGAGGAGTAGTGGGGGTGCTTCCTGCTCCTGACCCAAGAGAGGGGAGCAGCTCCTCCTCCTCTGGAGGAATTTCAAACAGTGGAAAGGTGTTTCCCATTTTGTCAAAGGCTTAACTTCATTCCATTTAACTTACATTTCTGTTGGGGGTCATTCTGATGAGGCTATAAAATACTATACACAGGGAATTTCATCCAATGTGCTTTCCTCGTGCAAAATTTCTCTAAGATAGTGTTGTAATTCTGAGACCTATTTCCGGGACACTTATGGTATCCCAGATCATTCTGTAACCATGATGGGTTACACAAAAGGACCATCTGGTTCCTAGTCCTTGGCAAGTAGCCAAATATCTCTCAATGGCAAATGGGACAAATGGCGGATCAACTCTGGCCCAATGTCTCATCTCCCATACTAGTTATTTGATGACTGCAAGAGGTGAGAAGGAAGGAGGCGGGCACAGAGATCAGGGCTAATGCATGTGTATGTGCCATAATTCTTTACATAGGTAAACACTAGAACTCTGAATCACACACCTAGATTTTCTGAAAGACACAACAAAAAATGTATACACACACCAAACAGACCTCTGTCACATGGACACACCTCCCTCTTCATCTTACTGTAGATTTGCCAGGTGGGAACAATCTGCCAGCAGTAACTTGTTGGCAGCTAAGACCTCAGAGGCTCTCTGGGTGCAGGCATTCCTGACCAGCCTGCAGCCAGAACTGAGATTCCCTCAGTATCCCAGACCTTATGTCTCCTAGTCTGTCAGACTTCAGGGTAGAGATGCAATTTCATGCCTGTGGCTGCCTCTTGGTGTGTCTCCAGTCCACCAGACCTTCTCCACCATGTCATCTCATCAGCAGACTCAAGGGTCCAGCACCACTCACCAGTACAGGAAAACTTCCGAAGGAAGACTCGGAGTATCCGCTGTATTTCCCCAGGCTGACTGTGACTATACAGCAGCCACAAGTCAAGTCCTCAGTAAGATGCTCCCTTTACCAGTGTGGGCCTGGTCTCTGTCACTCTAAGTAGGGTGGTACTGGACTTAGGCAGGTGTTCAAATTGTACAAAGGGTCCCAGATGGTGAGTTGTCGAGTGGGAGGAGAGGGGTGAGAAAAAAGATGAGAAATAAGATAAAAGCCATAGCTGGGACCAGGAGATCTTGCGTAAAGTGGTGACTTACATCAAGCAGGTTTATTAAGAAGTACAGCATCGCTGGTCAGTGGTGGTGCAGCCTTTAATGCCACCACTTAGGAGGCAGAGGCAGGTGGAGCTCTGAGTTCATAGCCAGTCTGGTATATAGAGTGAGTTCTAGGACAGCCAGGGTTACACAGAGAAAACCTGTCTTGAAAAAAACATAAATAAAAGTATACCAATATATACTACTTGTAGGGGGGAAATGACCCAGATCAAAAGAAAGAGTCAGGCATTGTTGGTGCAGAGAACCCAGGCTACCTCAGACAGCTGCTTAAGGACGGGTGACCACAGCCTATGGGGAGGAGTTGGGTCCCCAGAAGCCACAACATTGACTCTTTTGAGGTTGGTCCAGCCCTAGACCAACCTTGCCAAGTCAGCTTCTGGACAAGGACCCAGAACTAACACTCCCTTTGTCGTTTCATCAGAGCCCCTGAGAAGTCTTGGTTGGTCTGGCTCCCCTCCGGCAGGCCCCTCTGGTTCACTGATTCTCTCTCTACTGGAAGTTGAGAAACAGCAGCTGCCAAGGGGAGATCCCATCTGGGGTATCGGTTTGTAACCAAATGCAGTGGGTTTATGACTTGGTGCATGCAGGGCTGACAAAGCACAACCAACACACACAAGAGCGGGGGGGGGGGGGGGGGCGCCAGAGGAAGGCACAGTTTCCAAGAATGGCACACTCTTGAAATAGAAAAGTGAGGAATTTATCTGGGGTGCTTACATGTATGGATTCATGTGTGGAAGGCACTTAGGGATGGGCACATTCCTGAGCATGCCCAGTGTTCACGTGAAAACATAGCTCAAGAAAAGATCACAGAGTGCCCTAAAACACTAGAACACAGTAGGCAGGGCAAATGTGTGGCTACAGTCATGCTGCGAAGTCTCCGGCCTAACAGGAGCGGGAGCCGCTCACTCCTGGCTTAGATCACCAGGTCGCCACACGGTGTGGCTGGGGAGAGGAGGCAAGGGTGGATCCACCTAGACTTTCAGAAGAGGTCATCGGAGGCTCCGGAGGAAACCCCTTCTCCTCAGGTCCTCAGCCACCCCACCCCCACCCCAGCTCTACCATTTCTTAGCAACTCAAGCCACTTCTAGAGTGAATGCCAGGTTTGCGTGCTTTTCAAGGCTGCCCGTTTATTTCTAACCTACTCGGATTCCATGTGATTCACGAACACAAACGACAAATGGCCCACAGGCTGTTTGTGAGGACTGAGGACACTGTGGAGGACTTAGAGCAGGTCTGACTGCAGATCCCTGTGCTTCAGCAGCTACTGAGAAACGTTCTCGGTCAGCGCAGTATTTCTGTTCCTCTAAATCCCCACAGCCAAGTAAGCAAATCGACCCAATCGCTCCCATTGGCCAGTGCTAATCAGCTGGTTCTGCCTCAGTTTCCTTCACATTCGACTTTGCTTCTCCTGAGCACTCAGGCTGGCCTGGAGTTTTTTACCATGTGGCTCAGAATGACCTTAGGCTTAGGATTATCTGACCTCGGCTCTGGATGACGCCATTAAGCTGAGCACTCCCTCAGCCAAGTTCCTACCCTCATTCTTGTTTCTGTCACTTGATCCAAACCTAGTGCATCCCCTTGGCCTGTCTAGTGTGCAGGGATCCTATTCTGGCTGGGATTTGTGACTGTATTACTGTTTTCTCTCCTGCCCTGTGTCTGCCAGGGTGTCGCCGTGCCATGCCCAACATCTGACTCCCTAGTGCATTGCAGCTATCAAAGGAAGAGGTAGAGACTAGGACAGCAGATGAGCCAAGTGTCTAGCTCTCCTCCGCGAAGCCTTGATGAGACAGTAAATTAAGACTGGGAGGGGGTTGGAGAGATGGCTCAGTGGTTAAGAGCACTAACTGCTCTTCCGAAGGTCCTCAGTTCAAATCCCAGCAACCACATGATGGATCACAACCATCCGTAATGAGATCTGACTCCTCCTTCTGGGGTGTCTGAAGACAGCTGCAGTGTACCTACATATAATAGATAAATCTTTACTTGCTGTGTAGGGATAGCCTCTGGAGGAGGGCCAGTGATGGAGACGGCGCTTGGGTAGGAAGACAGCAGGGACCTAAGTCACAAGTGGCAGTCTAAAGGAACCTCCTAAGGGCGAAGATGCGGGATTGTTACTATGAAATGTTGTTAGGGCTTGAGAGGGGACTCAGAGGGTAGAGCACTGATACCATGCACGAAGCCCTCGCTGGCTTCCTAAGATGTATCAGTCCTCAAAAAATATATTTTTTTTAATGAATAAACCAGTGAGGATGGGAGTAGGGCGCCCGGCTGGTGGCCTGTCTCTAACAATTCTGAGAACACTCACGGCTCTCAGAACATTTGCGGACACTCATGGTGTGTGTGCCTGTCGTCTCAGCGCATGCTTACACCGACCCTCTACTATAGGCCAGTCTGAGCTACTTGAAACCAGTATTTCAGACATGAAAGTAGGGGACTGTCCCCCCAGCTGACTCACTTGCTACAGACTCAGATGCCATGTTGGTGTGGACCCCATTTTGATCTGTGAGGACCAAGCTCTCTCTCATTACACTGGTGTCCAGTCAGTTCATCTAAACCTGCTGCCCTGCACTCCATCTCTGCGAGAGCTTTGTGAATGCCTCCCTCTCCTCTCCACTCTGCGGTCTTTCCCATTCTGCCTCCAGCATCTGCATCCCAGGGTGCTTCAGGCATCTAGCAAAGAGATTCAAAGAGCACAGCGCAGAAGAGGAGCAAAGTGTCAAACTCCATGAAGCCTTGGTGACGACAAAGTCAGCCACACAGAACTCTCCTTGGCTGGGGAGACCCATACAGTGAAAGCCAGAGTTAGAATGATGAGTGGTCAGCCTTTCAGGGTCAGGTGTGTGAAATGGCCAGCAGAGCGGACATGGCGCTCAGCTGGTGGATCCCAGCACCAAGCATATTGAGGTGGTCTGTATCTGCAAGTGCACCCCTTGGCAAAGGTAGAGAAGGGAAGGTCAACGCCATTACAGGCCACAAGAGCCTCGGCCTCAAAACCACCTAAGGGGAGGCAGAGAACAAGGTCCTAGCGACCCGGCCAGGCTTGCTCCTCGGCCCTTTCCCGCACACCAGCGGAGCCGGCAGATCCACTCCGTCCTGTGCCACGAACATGCCACCACTGGCTCTGTGCTCTGCCCACACTCAGCACAGAGCACAGAGCAGAAGACGGAGCTGTCTGACACCACTCACTGAGCTGTGGCTCCAGGTAAGGGCATCCTGGCTGCAGAAGAGTCCCCTGGAAGCACTGCCAAGCACCTGCAGTCCGTTGGCACAGAGAACACGGAGACCAGGCACGTTCTCTCTACCACCAGCTGCTGCTGAGTGCTGATGGTCCTGTAAATTCCTACACGGGAGGGGGTTGTCCTCTTCCATGTACCAGACACTGTACCAGAAGGCAGATGATGGATGTCCCTTCCCCCAGGTTATCAAGCCCAAGGGTGGTGGTGTAGGCATTAAGGCAGATAAGGATGTGGTGCCCCTGGGAGGTACCGGAGGCGAGACCACTACCCATGGGCTGCATGGAGCCAACTCTGCCAAGTGGTACCCTGTGCTCAAGACTGGGGAACATACTCCCTCGACCCTTACTATCGTGGAAAATTCCAATGTTCTGGCCCGTTATGGCAGCATCTACCAGTAGAACAGCATTGTACCCACTGTGGAATTCCAACCTGTGAGGACCATGACTTGAGCACTGCCTGTTTGTAACTGAGAAGGTGCCGGCTGCTGTCTACAAGGCTCTGAGCGACTACCGTGTCTATCTGGAAGGCACTTTGCTAAACCTCAAAACGGTCACTCCAGGCTATGTTTGCACCCAGAAATTTTCCAATGAGATTTCCATGGCAACTGTCCCAGCAGTTCATCATACGGTGCCCCCTGCTGTCCCTGGGAACTTTCCTGTCTGGGGGGCAGAATGAGGAAGAGGCATCCATCAACCTCAATGCTATCAACAAATGTCCCCTGCTGAAGCCCAGGGGCCAAGCCCTGCAGGCCTCTGCTCTAAAGGCCTGGGGTGGGCAGGAGGAGAGCATGGAGGTGACCAACTGGCCAACAGCCTCACTTGTCAATGAGAGTATACCCCAAGTGGTCAGTCAGGAACTGCAGCCAGCGAATCTCTCTCCATCTCTAACCATGCCGACCAACCAGAGCTCATCTAAAGCTGCTCTATCAACACTCCAGGCCCCACCTACCACTGTTATTGAAGAGGGGCCTTCGGGCTCTTTCCCATCACTCTTGCTGCCCTGTGACTGGTATGCAGTGCTGTAGGTGAATGCTAATTCTGCCATCCCGTCCAGCCTCCTGCCAATAAACAAGTATTTAAGTGGGGAGGTAAATAAACAGAAAGGTAGAGCGCTAAAAGTAACTCATCTGTTAAGTTCTTAGAGACAGAGCTATAGTGTTCTCCAAAATCTCTCTTTAAAGCCAGTTATGGTGCTACATGCCTGGCATCCCAGAAACTGGTAGGTGGAGCCTCAAGATCAGGACTTTAGGGTGATCCTTCAGGCCAGCCAAGCCTACATGACACCCAGTTTCAAAAACTCCCTTTAACCCGACTATGAATGTAAACACATTAACTGTGCCAGGTGAGGAGCTGTGGGACAAGTAGCTCCTTGATGAGCAACAGGCTGCCCCCCAACCCCACCCCTGGAGCTCTGCTGACACCATTTTATAGTCCCTGTGGGCTAAGTCCAGAAGCTGCAGGGAACTGCTATCGCCATGGCCACAGCCCACTCCACACGGCCTGTGCTGGCCCTGGAAGGCAGTGTACTCATTTTTATCCTCTGGTATCCCTCCAGAAGGGTTATGATTGGTACAAATAATAAGCCTTTGTTTGCATAAAGGGCTATGTATGCTTGGTGCAATAGTCTTGGGAAACATCTTTGGATTTTGACATCATCCAAAGCTTGCTGCTTATAACAGACCTCCTTCCAGAGTGATGCAGTCTCTACAAGACTCACGGCTCATCACAGACCGATTCATCCCGAGCACACAAACCCTCCCTCCTTACCTCTCACACTTAGTTCATTAATTCTCCTCCCCAAATCATGCGGGCTAAGGGCTAGGCAGTGAGACGCCACTCCTACAGGCAAGGCCTTCCAGAAAGAGTCCAGTCTACTCAGGGAAATGTCTTCTGCCTTGGTGGAGGGGCCATTCTTGGTTGTCAACTTGACTACCTGGAATGAACTACAATCTAGAATTGGAAGGCTCACCTATGATCCTAATCTGGAGGCTCAGAGATATAAGTTTCTGACCTGGATCTTAGCATGGAGATCGTGAAGCATAGTGGCTATGAATTCCAAAAGATTAAGACAAGGAGATCTCTGAGTTCAAGATCATCTGGGATTAAAGGTATGGAGGCACGTGCCTTTAATCTGGGCCACACCCTCTGTTGGAGATCTACAGCCTTTAATCTGGGCCACACCCTCTGTTGGAGATCTACAGCCTTTAATCTGGGCCACACCCTCTGCTGGAGATCTATATAAGGACATTGGAAGAAGGAAGATTCACTCACTCTTCCTTGCTTGCCTTGTGGGACTGAGCAACTGCTAGATCCTTGGACTTCCATCCACAGCTGCTGCTGACCATTTTGGGGGAGTTGGACTATAGACTGTAAGTCATCGACAAATTCCCTAACTATATAGAGACTGCCCATACGTTCTGTGACTCTAGAGAACCCAGACTAATACACTTGGCTTGCCTCTCCCTGAAGAATACCTATAAAGGCTCCACCCCAGGCGCTCCTCTCCCTGGAAGTCACTGTAGTGCCTGCCCAGAATGACTGACCTCTCTGTTCTCCTACTTCTGCTCCTGAGCAATGGCGTGCCATTTAGCATTTTCCTCCACACTGAAACATTCACTGATCCATCCCATGGCTTGTTATGATCCAGGAGTAAGCAACTCCCAAGTCTCAGGGAGAGTGCCTAAGAGCTTACAACAGATTCCCAAGGCCACTCCAAAAGTGAAAGTGAGCAGTGAGGGCTTCTGGGAAATCATGCAGGGAGTCACGGGGATCCAGCTTTCACGGGACATCACCAGGATAGGCTTTCTGGTGATGAGGCTGACGTAATCACCCATGCTCCTGTACGTAACCCTCAAGCTTCTGTAAGACGCCACAACTCACTTGTTCAGTCACTGTTTCACCTTGGATGAAATCATTTCTTGGGTGTATCATTGGTGCCCTATCTGAGGTAAATAGTCCTTTGTTCCCCTGTCCCCAGGAAGAGCCACATAACAGACACTTAGGCATATACTGCCACACCCAGCCTTTGTCCTCACTGCTGTCTTCTGTGTCTGAGCCAAGCCTGATACTGGCCCTGACTTACATAGGGCGTCATCCCTCTCAAGGAGGATCCATGCCCAAAATGCCAACTTTGTATCCAGCCTGTGTGCTGCTCTGTGACCCTAAGGCTGTGCTCATCCCAATCCCAACACAAGCATCCTTAGCAGACCATGGCTGTGAAGGCAGGGGTGGGAGATAACATGCCAGAGGCAAGCTGGATCTCTAAGTCTCCTCAGCAAAGACTTCATGAAGGCAGGAAATAAACCAAGCGCACAGAGGAGTCTTCCTGGGCTGGAGAGCCATGGTGAAAGGCTAAGCCAGACAAGACCACTAGGGTTGCAGGTCCCATGACCTGAGCGGCTGACTGACGGGAGCACAGATCAGACCTGGAGCTACAGAGATGAGAAACTTATGAAGCAAAGATTTTACCACTAGGGATGGAACTCATCAAAGAAAAGAGTGCTGATCTATCATGCCAAAGCTGTGGGTTCAATATCCAGCTCCAAAATATATTACCTGCAGTTGCCTGTCTCTTGGCTAGGCAGACGCAGGAGGATCAGAGTTTAGAGTCACTTTATACCACTTAGAAAGTAGACTAAACACTTATTAAAATAGGGCTGGCGAGATGGCTCAGCGGTTAAGAGCACTGACTGCTCTTCCAGAGGTCCTGAGTTCAAATCCCAGCAACCACATGGTGGCTCACAGCCATCCATAATGAGATCTGACGCCCTCTCCTTGAGTGTCTAAAGACAGCTGTAGTATACTCATATATATAAAATAAATATTTAAAAAAACGGAAAGAAGAGGGGAGGAAAGTTCAGTGGGTGGTGGCTTGGCTCTAAGAAATATGAGAGAAAATTCATAGCTTTCTGAAAAATATCTTTTAGAGCAATCATGGTGTCCATGAGCAATTGAGCATGAGACGCAGGAGGATCAGGACCTCAAGATGAGCCTCAGTTTCAAGCCAGCCCGGGGTTCACGAAACTTTATATCAGAAAAACAAAACAAAAAACAAAAAACATGCTCACCAGGCTGGAGAAATGGATTATGGGTCAGCAGTAAAGAGCACTGGCTGCTCTTTCAGAGCCTTTTTTTTTTTTTTTTTTTTTTTTTTTTTTTTTTTGGTTTTGATTTTTTGAGAGACAAGGTTTCTCTGTATATCCCTGGCTGTCCTGGAACTCACTCTGTAGACCAGGCTGGCCTCAGAAATCCGCCTGCCTCTGCCTCCCAGAGTGCTGGGATTACAGGTGTGCACCACCACCACCCGGCTCCCTCAAGCCTTCTTTAGACCTCTACAGGCATGAGGCATGCACACGGAACATAGATATGCATACAGGTAGAACACACACACATACACACACAGTCAATCGCCAGCCAAACCTCAACCCAAAAGTTCTGTTGGGTGAGGCAGTGTTGGTCAAGAGCCCCGTCACCAGAATCCATGCACAGTCCTCACAGTCCCTGTCACCAGAATCCATGCACAGCCCTCACAGTCCTTGTCACCAGAATCCATGCACAGTCCTCACAGTCCCTGTCACCAGAACCCATGCACAGCCCTCACAGTCCCTGTCACCAGAACCCATGCACAGCCCTCACAGTCCCTGTCACCAGAACCCATGCACAGCCCTCACAGTCCCTGTCACCAGAACCCATGCACAGCCCTCACAGTCCCTGTCACCAGAATCCATGCACAGCCCTCACAGTCCCTGTCACCAGAACCCATGCACAGCCCTCACAGTCCCTGTCACCAGAACCCATGCACAGCCCTCACAGTCCCTGTCACCAGAATCCATGCACAGCCCTCACAGTCCCTGTCACCAGAATCCATGCACAGCCCTACAGTCCCTGTCAACAGAATCCATGCACAGCCCTCACAGTCCTTGTCACCAGAATCCATGCACAGCCCTCACAGTCCCTGTCACCAGAATCCATGTACAGTCCTTAGTCCCTGTCACCAGAATCCATGCACAGCCCTCAGCCCCTGTCACCAGAATCCATGCACAGCCCTCACAGTCCTTGTCACCAGAATCCATGCACAGCCCTCACAGTCCCTGTCACCAGAATCCATGTACAGTCCTTAGTCCCTGTCACCAGAATCCATGCACAGCCCTCAGCCCCTGTCACCAGAATCCATGCACAGCCCTCACAGTCCCTGTCACCAGAATCCATGCACAGCCCTACAGTCCCTGTCACCAGAATCCATGCACAGCCCTCACAGTCCCTGTCACCAGAATCCATGCACAGCCCTACAGTCTCTGTCACCAGAATCCATGCACAGCCCTCACAGTCCCTGTCACCAGAATCCATGCACAGCCCTCAGTCCCTGTCACCAGAATCCATGCACAGCCCTCAGAGTCCCTGTCACCAGAATCCATGCACAGCTCTCACAGTCCCTGTCACCAGAATCCATGCACAGCTCTCACAGTCCCCATCAGTTTTCATCATTAACTGACAATCAAGGGTCATTTGGGAAGAGGAAACACCAACTGCAGAATGATCTAGATCAAACTGGCCTGTGGCCATCCCCTAGACTGTCTTGGCTCATGACTGATGTGGGAAGGCCCAGCCCATGTGGCACACTGACCCTGGCCGCTGGGCCTGGGCTCTGTGTTAGAAGCCTAGCTGAGCACTAGCCAGCCAGGAAGCAAGCAGCACTCTGCTTCAGTTCCTGCCCCAGTGACCCAGTGACCCTCAGTGACGGACTGCAATCTGGAAGTGTCACCTAAGTAAGCCCTGTTCTCCCCAAGTTGCTTTTGGTCAGAGTTTCATCACAGCAGCAGAAAGTAGACTAGCACGGATGCTTCAGTCACCATGAGGACACTCTAGCAGCTACAGAGGACCACAGCTCACCTTGGAGAAGCCTGGATGATGGCAGAAAATTAAAAATGCAAAAGGAATCTTCTTAGTTAGAGACCCGTGAAAGGGTCTGGAGGAGAATGACCACTGGGGTTGGAGGTCCTCTGACCTGAAGGATCTTGGCCAGCACTGGCAGCCTCCTGGGAGAAAAGAGAAAGAACTGACACTAAGAAAGGATGACGTGAGGCTGAGAGGTGGCTCAGTAGTTAAGATCACTGGTTCCTCTCCCTGAGGACCAAGGTTCAATTCCCAGCACCCAAATGATGGTTTACAACTGCCCGTAACTCCATTTCCAGGGGGCCCAACATGCTCTTCTGGCATTCATTGATGCCAACATGCATGTGGTGCACAGACATACATGTAGGCAAACATCCATACATATAAAATAAAATGTAAAAAGTATAAAACGATATGTGTGTATATATGTGTGTATGATATATGCATGTGCGCATATCACGAATATAATTGTAAATCAAGTGGGCCACATTAGTCCCGCTGAGTGGGGAAGTGCCCGTCAGGCAGCCCCTCGCTTGTGCTGCACATCAGCCCTGCTGCTGCAGAGGACCATGCAATCATGTCTGAAGACCTGTTCCACCTATAACTGCTCTAAGACAGGCTTCAGCGGTCTTGGAAAGCATCACTCTTGAGCAAGACAGAGTTAGTGAAGTCTAGATGAGCCTGCAGCCATCTCCCGTCTTGTAATGGCCACACACAAGAGCTTTTCTTCACATGGAGGACTTTGTCATTACTAATGGCAAACTCACAGTTGTCCTACTTCGGCTCCTGAGTGACGGGATGTTCTGTAACATTTCCTCCTGGGTAAGTGGGCAGATTGCAGGATAACTGGGTTCTTATGTGGAACAGGATGACCCAAGCTGGGATAACCAAAATGCCCACTGAATTCCGATCTTCCTAGGTGCTGGAACTAATGCCATGTGGCATCATGCCAGATTTGTTTTATTAGAGATAGAATATTGCATTGCAGCCCAGGCTCATCTGGAACCCACAACAATTTTCAAGCTCTAATACCCGTACAGGGCTTTGGGGTGTGTAGTGCCACACCTGCCTCAATCTCTGCCTTGGGTTGTTTTGACATTATCTAAAAAAGTAAGGTTTGGGACAGATTTCCCACTCCCACAGTAGAAAAGTCTTACTTTTCATTAAGACAGTAAAGCTCTCCACCACAGACATGACTTTCACTCACTAAAGGCACACTGGAGACAGAAGTAGGTTGATCTCTGTGAATGTGAGGCCACCCTAGTCTACATAGTGAGTTCCAGGTCAGCCAGAGCTACATAGTGAGAATCTGTCTTAAAACACACATACACACACACACACACACACACACACACACACCACAGTGTCTTAGTCAGGGTTTCTATTCCTGTACAAACATCATGACCAAGAAGCAAGTTGGGGAGGAAAGGGTTTATTGAGCTTACACTTCCACATTGCTGTTCATCACCAAAGGAAGTCAGGACTGGAACTCAAGCAGGTCAGGAAGCAGGAGCTGATGCAGAGCCCATGGAGGGATGTTCCTTACTGGCTTGCTCAGCTTGCTTTCTTATAGAACCCTAGACTACCAGCCCTAGGATGGCACCACCCACAAGGGGCCCTGCCCCCTTGACCACTAATTGAGAAAATGCCCCACAGCTGGATCTCATGGAGCCACTTCCCCAACTGAAGCTCCTTTCTCTGTGATAACTCCATGTCAAGTTGACACACAAAACCAGCCAGTGCACACAGCAGTCAATGCTGAGTCTATTCTCTCAACAACTTCTTTAACTTTCATACTCAAGATGGTGTTTATCATTCCCTGAGTTACCCGTTGTTTTTACCAGGCAAATAGATATCACTCCTACAACCAAATCTCATCAAATTCTTCCACAGGACTGAGGCTAAAGCAGGTCCTTTACTGGCTTGCTCTTCCCTCAGAAATGTCCACTAAGTCCTTGTACTGGCTCTTCTCTCATTCACACTGTGTTCTCTGAGAGCCCAGTGCTAGCCTAAAGCACACCATTTACCCCAGAGGACCTCACACTGGAGATTCTCCTGCTTCAGCCTCCTGGGTACTAGGATAACACATCCACACCAGGCTCTCTACCTTACCTTTTGTCCCTTGATGCAAACCTCATGCTTCATGATCCTACCTGGCATGTGGTCCCCTCTCTGGGTGAGATCTGTGACTGTAGAACATCTTCCTCACAAGCCTCACTCTGCTCCCTTGTGTGGAAGGTCTTCTCCCCCCACTTCCACCATCTGCTTCCTAGATGCACTGCTGGGGTCTGTGGACGAGGCTGGGAGGGGACAGGACAGAAGACAAGCCCTGGGCAATGTCCTGTTTCCATATAAACATGTTTGGAGATGCATCCAGGCTCTAGAAACGGGGACGAGACCAGCTAGGACTGGTTTTAGGTATACACACAGGAACACAAACTGAGTCCATTGGATAAACTTTAAAGAAAAATGATTTACTACCTTAAACCCATGCATAATTGAGTACACAAAAAAAATTTTTTTTTTTTTTTGGTTTTTTGAGACAGGGTTTCTCTGTGTAGTCCTGGCTGTCCTGGAACTCACTCTGTAGACCAGGCTGGCCTCAAACTCAGAAATCCACCTGCCTCTGCTTCCCAAGTGCTGGGATCAAAGGCATGTGCCACCACTGCCCAGCAGTACACAAGATTAGAATCTGTTGCATTATGGAAAATGGCATGTACAATAGATTAAAGGTTTACATAACCAAAAATCTGTCATTCAAAAAGGGAAGTTGCAGAGAAGCAGCGAGGCCTCTGAGCACTCTAGTCCGAGGCGCCTGCTGCTCTCCTGGCTGCTCGTACGCCGGCCGTGCGCATGTCGGATCTGTACTGTGACTTCGCTTCTCAATGTTTTCTCAGCTGATTTGCAATCTACGCTTTTTCATTTCTTTGCATAATATGCCAAGAACCTAGATGTACCCAGTTTGGTGAGTGACCTCCTCATGGTGACAGGATGACGAGGAGTAAGGTCTGGAGTAAGTCAAGGTCACCCAGAGCAAATGAGACCCAAAGTCAAAAAAATGTAAGAGCATTTAAAATGTAATTCCTGCATTTTAAAGTACAGGAATGAGTGCAGAAGGAGGCAGTGGGCGGCTTGTCTCTGTTATCAGTGAAAACCCAAGTTCTCTCAGAAGCATCCTGTTTAGAGCCAGTCACAGGGTAGCACGACTGTCACCCCAGCACTTGTGAGGTAGTAGATCAGAACTTCATGGTGACCTCAGCTCCAGGCCAGCCAGACCGCCATAATACCCTATCTCAAGGGACCAACCATTAAAAGGACCAGCGCCAGCAAAGGACAGGTCTGTTGCATAGGGAACTGTCAGTCAACAGCCCCTTCACAGACAACCAGCTGCACTGCCCTCACGGCAGGCAGTCCCACTACTAGGGACACTGTTACCACTGTGGGGATGCTCCAGCAGCTGCAGTGGACCACTCCAACTATGGCTGAAGATGTTATACTTGTGACCGTGCTAGGCTGCCTTCACTGGCCTAGGAAAGTAGTGCTTCTAAGGAGGACAAGGTAGAGTGAACTTTGATGGCAGTGGACTCGGTTTTGCCAGGGCCAGGGGCTAGCACTTGCCCTGGCAACCAACCAAGCATGTCTTGTGATTAATACAAACACAGTCTTTTATAAATGAAAGCTTGTCCCTTAAGAAACACACCCTCCCTGCCAAGTGGGCAGCAGCTTATCTTTTTTTTTTTTTAACAGAGGTCTTCAATTGTACCACAGGCTAGCCTTGACCTCACAATTCTTTTGCCTCAGCTTTTTAATTGCTGGGATTACAGGGATGCACCATCCCCGTCTTAGGGTTTTTATTGCTGTGAAAAGGCACGATGACCAAGGCAACTCTTAGAAAACATCCAATTGGGGCAGGCTTATTAGTCCATTGTCATCATAGCAGGAAGCATGACAGCATGCAGGCAGACATGGTGCTAGAGAAGGGGCTGAAAGTTCTACATTTTGATCCACAAGCAACAGAAGGAGACTGTGAACCACATTGGGAAGAGCTTGAGCATTTAAGACCTCAAAGCCCATCCCCACAGTGACACACTTACTCCAACAAGGCCACACCAACACCTCCTAATAGTGCCACTCCCTACAGGGATACAGTCAAACACATAAACCTATGGGGACCATACCTCTTCAAACCACCACAATCCCATACAACTTACTACTATGTCTTAGGATATTATCGACACGTTCTAAAGTTTCCTCGGTTGGGAAAGATTCTTCACTCCTAGATTCGCTTATTTGAAGGAATACACAGAGTTTTCCAGCAAGAACATGGATTTTATCAACAAGCAAACCAACCCTGTCTAAACTCCCAACAACTTTCTTATTTAACTTTAACACACAAGGTAGTACTTCTCTTTACCTAAGCTACCCAGAGTCAAGTATTGGATAATTAGAACTGCACCTACACTCATACCCACCAGAGTCATTCCAGTTTCCTAGTGCTAAGCAGTGTACTGATGGGGTTGATCTGTACACTGTGTATTCAGATACTGAATTCTAGGCCCTGAGATCAGGATGCAGTGTGGACATGGGCATTGTATTGACCAATGTGCTGTAAAGAATGCTCCCCAAAGTCTCTCATTGGCAAAGAAAAAGCTAGAACATGGGACTGGGCAGGGGAGTTGGGAAGACAGAACCTTGGACTGAGTGAGGAGATCTCAGGTAGGGATCATGAGAAGAAAAAGGGAGAGGAAAGAAGGAGGCGGCCATGGCATGATGGATGGGACACGTATGTGGATGGAACACATATGTGGCCAAGAGAAGCTCTCCGTGAGGCATGCATAGAACAGAGCAAGACTCAGATGGCAAGTAACTGGGCATTTATCTGGTTATTAGTGGCCTAGTTGGGTGAGGATAGTTCAGAACTTGCCCAGCACAGTGGTGGCAGTTTGTTAATAAAAATCTGATGTCTCTGTGATGATTACTTAGAAGTTAAATGGGATAGAGTTCAGCAGAAACCACCTGTAAATTTACTTCTATAGTGTACACTTTTTCTTGGCTTGCCTTTCCAATTAAGGCTCTGCCTCAGGCTCTCCCTTAATTCTAATGTCCCCCCTTTGAGAGCTCAGGCTAGCCTGGAACTTCCTATATAACCAGGGTAACCTGGAACCCTTGATTCTCTTGCCTCAGCCTCCATGTGCTGGGATTACAGGTGTACACTTCTGCTCCACCTTTCTTCATCCTTGTTACTGTGATTTCCCTCCCATCAGGGACTTCCCTGTGGTCCCTGCTTTAAGGTGATTCTCATAACGTATTTTTTCCAGAGCACTGAGAACATTACTAATAGAGAAAATTGTATCAGGAGTGGGGGGTTGCTGTGATAAACCTGACAATGTGGTTCTTAGGTTGTTCCAACTGATTTGTGGGCAGAACCCGGGAAAGATGAATCTGTGGGCCATGCGAGGCATGAACTACTGCGGGCAGAACTTGCTGGATATTCATGTGGCAGTTTTATAAAACAAAAATACTAACAGAGACACATACAAGGGAGGAGGAGAAGAACTGGAACAGGACCTGAGCTGGGAGTGTCTGTGTAGTTTTATGGTAAAGAACCCGTGTGCAATCTGCTCCTGTTCTGAGAACTTCAGTGCAGCAGAATTTGAAGATGATGACTAATTTGTTTGGCAGAAGAAATTTCAAGACAGGATAGCATCCAGACTTGAGTATGGGCACTGTTAGTTGCCGTTATTCAGGTCTATGATGAAAGAGATAAGAGAGAGCAAATTCGAAAAAGCAAGGTATTTAAAATGTGCTATCAGGCAGGAAAAAGCACCTAACCTTGAGAGAGAGGGAAAAAAAAAGTCTGACCTTACAGAAAAACAATACCCCAGATTCAAATAGCATGCAATAGCAAAGAGTGTTTATTCTACAGAGACCCTACATGCAGGGGTTCACCACACATCTGGGTGGAAGAGGTGTGGATTTGCAGGGTCAACTTAAAGCCTGTAGGGTAGAAGTGGCTTTTACCCACCCCCTCACTGGTTGGCTCTGTCTCCAGGGTATGGATGCCTTTGTGATTCAGTGGGCTGGGGTCCGAGAGTGAGCAGACTGAGTAACCTGAGCATCAGAATCAGTTTTCCTTCCTGACCACAAGGAAATGGAACCAGCAGTCCCAAGTTCCTGGTGTCACAGCAAACTACATCCCTCAACTGTGGACCAACAGAAACTGCTGCTGTATTAAATTGGTATTTTGTCATGGAAATGAGAAAATAATAAAATGTGGCATCCTACCTCCAACATGGGCATTCTTAGTATGTTAAGGGTTAAGTTTACTATACTTGGCTTTGGGTATCTAGAAAAGGGTCTGGCTTGGATATGTGATAGACAATTAGCCAAATATCTAACTCACCTTGATGAAGAGTTCAAGACATAAAATTAGTTACTCTCATCCTTGCCTGTTTCTCCCTGTTTAGTGGGATGCTAATGGTGTGAGGCCTGATAAATGGACAGGACCACTAGGGTTGGAGGTCGTGACCCACATGGGCTCAGTCAGCACTCTCGGGACAAAACAGCCACCTAAGGCAAAGCTGAGGCACTGTCACTCTGGAAGAGTATTAATGACAGAAAACTTGTGAGCATTTAGAATCTCACCAGTGACTCCTCCATTGAAAACGCTATTGAAGTCAGGTATATGCATTCCGAGATTGTGGAGTGCGTGTGAACTGCTTAGTTTTAAGACAGCTTGACACAAGCTAGGGTCATTTGGGAAGGACTCTCAGTTGAAAAAAAAATGCCTCTGAAAGATCTGCCTGAGGGAAGTCTATAGTGCAATTTCTTGATTGAATAACTGATGTGGGAGGGCCCAGCTCACATCAGGCGGTGTGGGCAGGTGGTCTTGAGTTGTATAAGAAAGCAGGCTGAGCAAGCCACTCGAAGCAAGCCAATGAGCAGCCATGCCTCCACGGGCTTCTACTTCAGTCCTACCCTGCTGGAGCCACGGTCCTGGCTTTCCTCTGTGGTGGACTATTGCCTGGGAGTATGAGATGAAATAACCCTCTTGCTCCCCGAGTTGCCCTTGGTGATGGTATCTTATCACAGCAACAGAATCTCTCAACTTAGACTCGGCAAGTTTGATTCCCAGCACCCTGATGGCAGCTCACAACTGTCTGTAACTCCGATTTCAGGGGATTAGACACCCCAACACCTGCCCATGGTGCATAGGCTTACAACATTCAGGCAAAACACATTTGTGCATAAAATACATAAAGTTTAAAACATTAATCACCTTTGTTAAGCATTTTATAAAAACACTGACTGATTTTCTTTTTTAAAAAAAAAAAGCAAAAAAAAAAATTAGGGGAATGTGAAGGCATGTTTAATGAGAAGGTTCTTACAGAATTAACAGAGAAGATGTATGCATCTCTGAAAAAGACTTGTTAGGGCAAATCTTGGTCTCATGGGCTGGTAACCCTAACAACTGAGAGGTGGAACCGGGAGAATCAGGACTTCAAGGTTATTTTTAGGTCAGCCCAGCTCAACAATACCATGGATCACAATGACCCACAGAATCTCGCATTCACTGCTGAGTCCTTCCTGTCGAGCAGAGAGGGAGACCAGCACGCACTGCCCCATCCCAGCCCCCTGCTCTCAACGTGTACACTCTGTGCCTACACCCTAGCCTGGGCAGAGGACACCACAACCACAGTTGAAGACCTGTTCCGGTTGACCACTTCAAACAGGATGCACTGGCCTGGGAAAGTGGCTCTCCTAAGCAAGCTAGCACTGTTGAAGTCTACAATCCCACCACCATTCTCACCCAGGTCAAAGGAGGCGGGCATTTGACGTTCAAAGCTTTGAACCGGTACAAACTGCAGTGACATATTCGCATGAGATTTATGTCATCATTTGTGTACTATTCTTGGGACACTACATATTCTTCTACATTCTAAATAATAAAGCCAACTGATGGTGGTGCACACCTTTAATCCCAGCACTCAGGAGGCAGAGGCAGGCAAATCTCTGTGAGTTTGAGGTTTAATATGTGGTTTGAGGCCAACCTGGTCTAAAAATTGAGGTGCAGAAGAATTAGATCTGTAATTACAGGGAAACCCTGTCTCAAAAAAGAACAAACCAAAAAGCAAACAAACAAATAAATAAGAGGAGTGTTAGCTTTGGGGAATTGGATCAGCCCCAAACAATGGACGAACCCTTAGGATGACCTTGAACAACAACTTCTCCTCCTCCTGCCTCAGCCTCCCAAGTGCTGAGATTACGTGTATGTGCCGATACAGTTAGATTCAATTTTCTGAGGACAAAGTCTCACTTTATAGTTCAAGCTGCCCATAAATCCATAGCAATCCTCCTGCCTGGGACTACAGAATATACCTTAAAGACATATAGCACTACATTTGACATACTATTTGTAACTTCAGTTGTTTGGCATGTTCTAAAGCTTGCAGGTCTGGGAGATACTCTCCCTCCCTCCTGAAGGATAGTAAAAGAGCTATCTTCCAAGGACATACCAGTTATGTAATAACCAACCCATCCTGAAACTACCAATCCTGAATGACCTCATTTAACTCTTACATTCAAACCAATATTTTCCTCCCTAGATTATCCAGTGTCAAGTAACAAACACTAGAAATGTCTTGTCAAACAGAAAGCAACCTGGATTGCTTTAATTTTCCAAGGCTGTGCAGTTTATCTGTCCCCAGAAATGTCAATAAAGGTTCTGTCTCAGAACTCCCTAGCATCTCACTTCTTTTGCGAGCCTAGGTTAGCTTGGAATTTAATATAACTCAGGCTTATTCTCTTGCTTCATCCTCCTGGGCACTGGGGCCTATACCACTCCATAAAGCATTTGCCATTAAATATGCAGCAATTTCCTTCTAATTGAAATACTTTATCCCAGAAGGAAAATGGCTAAAACTCAAGAAGGTCAAAATGGAGGTTACAATTCAGTAATAAGTAAATAATCCCCAAGTCCCAGGAAGTTCCTGAAACTGAACAGATGCATAAGCTCCCACCCCCACAAGATTATACACACAGTGATGACTGCCCAGGAGACTAGAGCCAGAGGAGCTGTCAGGAAGAGATGCTTCAACCTGTTGAGCTCCAGAGCTCCAGCTTTCATGTGTGAATGGGCTTTTAATAATGCAGCTAACTCTGATTATCCTGCTTCTGTGAGTAATCCCTCACCCTCACTCCTTCTAAGTAATTCCAATAAACTCACTGGTTCACCAAGTTGGACTTAGGTGGTATCATTACTTTGGTTGTGAGGTCCCTATTAGTTGTGTAGCATCTCCCCAGGGAAAGTGTCAAAGCAACATCCATTTTATCTAATCTTGAGGTTTAGCCTTTGTCCTGCCTGACATGTAGCACTCTTTTTTGGGGTGGGATTTTTGACGTTATAACCATTTTCCTTCCAAGTCCCCTTCTGTTACAATCTCATGGATATAAATTCTTTACCATCCACATCTATAGTCATTTGAGGCTATAAAGGAAATGTGTTTGAAAAGATTAAGATGAAAAAGAAAGTGAGATGTTTTAACTTTCCCTAAGAAACATAACAGAAACGTAAAGGCCATGGGGCCTTCTCTCTGAATGGAGGTCCTAAGGGTGAAAGGTAATGAAGGGAAATGACGGCTACAGTCAGAGGTCCTCTGGGAGGAACGCTCTCAATCAGGACTGGCAGCTCAGCTCAGACTCCTGAAAGCAAAGATGCATAATTGTCCGTAGAAAAGATATGGGGGGGGGGGGGCGGGGCTGGAGAGATGACTCAGAGGCTAAAGAGTGCTTGCTCTTCCTCGGGAGTTCAGTTCCCAGCACCTCACAACTTCCTGAAACTCCTGTTCCAGATGACCCAGTATCCTCTTCTGGCCTCTGCAAGCATCTACAGACAGACAGACAGACAGAGACAGATAGACAAAGAGAAGACATGAGGGACAGAGAGAAGACATGCGGGCTGGGGTGTAACTCGGGGTACTGTACTTACCTAGTCTGTCTAAAGCCATGGGTTTGATACCTACATCAACCAAATAAACTACACATGGCCACCCATGCCTGTAACCCCAGCTCCTGGGAGCAGGTCATCCTGTGCTACACTGCGAGGTCCAGGCCAGCCAGGGCTACCTGAGTCCCAGTCTCAGAAAAGTTTAAAGAAAAATCACCAGAAAAAAGGGAGTTGCAAAGAGTACTCAAAGGGCAGTGTTGGAGGCCAGGTCTTCTAACCACTGCTCCCTCCCCAGGAAGAGGCCACGCCCCTCAGGCTCTCAAGGCCAGCCACAGAGAGCTGCTGTGACCTCACAGCTCTTAGAGTTCCTGTCTCTCGCCCCCTACCACGCCAAGCCCAGACACTCTGATGCCCAGACAGACAACCTTGACTTGTAACTTTTATCTAGTTCCTTCCTGTTTTGTGACTCACACCATATAGGCTAGGTCAAGTGATGTGGAACTTATTGCCCCCCAAAACCCTTCAGGGTCCCACCGTGCTATGCCAGGTGACTCTCTTTCCTTAAGCCCTCCCTCTTCAGGCCCCATCATGGCCGCCTCTGCTCAGGAGCCTGTAGATCTCCTAATAAAGCTCTATGAAGGGTGATTCACTTCAGCCTCTGTTTCTTATGACCTTGTCGTTGTCTGTTAGTATACACAGCAGAAAGCTTGTATACTCTCTAAGAGTTACTAGGGGAAATTCAAGGCTCTCTGAAAAATACCTTTAAAGCCAGACGTGGCGGCCATGCACTTGGGAGGGGAAGGCTTAGAGGTGGTCCTTCGCTTCCCAGGGCTACATGAGTCCTTGCTTCAAAAACTCTGGAAGCAAGCACTAAGGAAACACTGAGTTGAGTGGGGAAGTTCTGGCTAACCTGGTAGTCAGCTGGGCTAACCTCATTACTTCAAGAATCTGTTGTGTACCGCCATTAATCACTATGGGGACACCCCAGCAGCTGCAGAAGACCTCCCTGTTCTGTGACCACGCCACACAACCTGCACTGGCTTTGGGAAGTAGCACTCCTAAGCAAGACAGGGCTGAGTAAGATCTGGATGATCCTGCAGCCATTTTTTGATCAGGGCAGAGAGGGAAAGCACAGCTCCCAGGTGGTCCAGCTGATTGGTAGTGATTGATAGAGAGAAAATCATTTGCACGAAGGACTCCGTTATAACAGTGTTCTTTCCTTCCCACACATGCCAGACCTATCTATAAACACTGGTTTCTTTCCTCATATTTATTTATCTACATATTCAACTTTGATTTTTGAGATAGAAGGCTCAGGTAGCTCATCTCAGGCTGGCCCAAACCTGATCCTCCTGCCTCAGCCTTGGGACCACAGGTGTATGCCACCCTGCCCATTTTTTTTGTTGTTTTTTGTTTGTTTGTTTGATTGATTGATTGATTGCGTTGTTCAGAGATGGGTGCCTCACTTTGTAGCTCAGGTTGGCCTACAACTCACAGCCCTCTTCCCTTACCCTTTCAGGGACTTGCCACCACCTCTCACACCCTTTCTGTATTTTAGAATATTTTGACACCTTATCAGAGACTCCCCTGTTCCAGGCTAGCTGTCTTCTGGGGACTTCCAGAGCTCTTTGGGAGACATGTCTACCATCTACAAACCAGTCAATCCATGTCTGCATTCTCAAATACGCCTCTCCTTTTCCTGTCCTAAATCACCAGGCAACCAGACTCCATGAATATGCCTCGGAACAACTGAACCAATATTTCTGGCAATGCCTTAGTCATTCAGCCTTGGCTTGCTTTCCCTTCAGAAATGCCAAATGGAAAGCTTTCCCTTAGGCACATCTCCCACCGTATTCTTTCCTTTCCTTTCCTTTCCTTTCTTTAAGAGTCTAGCATAGCTGGAATCTATGGCATTCTCCAGGCTGAATTGGACTCATGACTCTCCTCACTCAGGGCCTGGAGATTACAGACCCTCACTGCCACACACAGATTTTTTTCATCTTTTTTATCCTCATTCTTATTTACTGCTGCTGGATCCAACTCTCGTGCGTTACCTTGGCCCTGCCTGACAAACCCTGTCTCTGGTTCTGTGACCATATAACCATCTTCTTTACAAGATGCAGTCTGGTCCCTAGTTGGGCCTATTAGGTCCTGTTGTCAACATCGTCACAACACCCAGGGATCAAGGAGAGGGAAGGGAGAGAAGAGGACGAAGATGACTTGCACGTCTAATTTACCTTCCTGAAAGCTTAATGAACAGAGAAGAGTAAACACTCTGAAGAAATCTCCTTAGCATGGAGAGCCTGATGAGGACGGGTTCCGGTTGGCTAGTGACATTGAAGGCTTGTGACAACTAGGGTTGCAAGTCCTTTTATCCAAATGACCTAATCTGGTACTGCCAACAAAGCATTCACCTAGGAGCAAAGATGAACGGTTGTCATTAAGAAAGATTATTAGTGTGCTTGCTTCGGCAGCACATATACTAAAATTGGAACGATACAGAGAAGATTAGCATGGCCCCTGAGCAAGGATGACACGCAAATTTGTGAAGCGTTCCATATTTTTATGACACTTCCGGAGGACCCTGCTATACCTCTCCTGGGCATATACCCAGAGGATTCCCCAGCATGCAATAAGGACACATGCTCCACTATGTTCATAGCAGCCTTATTTGTAATAGCCAGAAGCTGGAAAGAACCCAGATATCCCTCAATGGAGGAATGGATACAGAAAATGTGGTATATATATATACACAATGGAGTAGTATTCAGCAATTAAAAACAATGAATTCATGAATTTTTATGCAAATGGATGGAACTGGAAAATATCATCCTAAGCAAGGTAACACAATCACAAAAGAATACACATGGAATGCAATCATTGATAAGTGGTTATTAATTAGCCCTGAAGCTCTGAATACTGAAGATACAATTAGCATATCAAATGATTCCCATGAGGAAGGAAGAAGGGGGCCCTAATCCTGGAAAGGCTTGATTCAGCATTGTAGGGGAGTACCAGGACAGAGAAAAGGGAGGGGGAAAGATAGGCGAATGGATGGAGAGAAGAGGACTTATGGGACATATGGGGGGGGGGGACTGGGAAAGGGGAAAGCTTTTAGAATGTAAACAAAGAATATAGAAAATAAATAAATAAATAAGAAAGGTTGTTAGTAGCTGAGCGGTGGCGGTGTACACCTTTAATCCCAGCACTTGGGAGGCAGAGGCAGGCGGATTTCTGAGTTCGAGGCCAGCCTGGTCTACAGAGTGAGTTCCAGGACAGCCAGGGCTATACAGAGAAACCCTGTCTCAAAAAACAAAAAAACAAAAAAACTAAACAAAACAAAAAAAAGGTTATCAGTGATAGATAACATGTAACAGGTATCACACAAGGCATCTCCTGATATGACTAAGACATTTTGAATTAGGTATTTATAAGTCTGCAGAGTGGATATTAGGATTTCTGGTTCACTAAATACAGGTCATGTACATTGCTCGTAATGATTGTAGGAGCACACATTCATTCATCTGTGGTCGATGGAATTTTCTAAGTAGACTGAAAAGGATTGAGAAAGGCAGATATAAAATGGAAGAAGTGGGTTAGGGAAGTAGTTGAACTGGGAGAGTGGTTACCTAGAATGCACAAATCCCTGGATTCAATCCCTGACACCACAGAAATCAGGCATAGTGGTGCAGTCTTCCCTGGGGAGGTAAAGACAAGAAGATCACAAGTTATCCGCGCCCTGCAATACCACTCCTGGGCATATACCAGAGGATTCCCTGGCATGCAATAAGAACACATGCTCCACTATGTTCGTAGCAGCCCTATTTGTAGTAGCCAGAAGCTGGAAAGAACCCAGGTGTCCCTCAACGGAGGAATGGATACAAAAAATGTGGTATATTTACACAATGGAATACTACTCAACAATTAAAAACAATGAATTCATGAAATTCTTAGGCAAATGGTTCAATCTGGAAAATATCACCCTAAGTGAGGTAACTCAATCACAAAAGAACACACATGGAATACAGTCACTGATAAGTGGATATTAGCTCAGAAACTCTGAATACTCAAGACACAATTCACATATCAAATGATTCCCAAGAAGAAGGAAGGAGAGGTCTCTGATCCCGAAAAGGCTTGATGCAGCATTGTAGGGAAGTACCAGGACAGAGAAGTTGGAGGGAGGTGATAGGAGAATGGGTGGAGGGAAGAGGGCTTAGGGAACTTATGGGGAGGGGGGAACCTGGAAAGGGAAAATCATTTGGAATGTAAACAAAGAATACAGAAAATAAAAAATTATAATAAAAAAAACAATATAAAACCAAAAAAAAAAGTTATCTGCGGCAGAGTGAGAGCTGATGTTCGGCAGCTGGCAACCCTGAGAAAAAAATGTAGACAAAGATGCCAGGGAGCAATCGTTGAAGAAAACTCACCGCTGCCTGAAAAATACATCTTAAGAATCGTTCATGGTATCAAATGCCTGTAATCCCAGCGTTTGGGAGACAGAATGGAGGGAAGCAGGAGTTCAATGACTTCCTCAGTTATGGGCCAGCTTGGGCTACAAGAGACCCTATAACAAAAGATGAACCAATCAAAAACAGCTTAAAAAACAAACGAACAAAAAAAAAACCCTTAGTGTTTTTGAGTGGAGGCTACCTGCATGGCTATCACGGTATATCCCATAGTTTACAATTACTGAGTGAACACTCCAGCATCTTTGGAGGACCACTGTAACCTTGCTGAAGGTTACAGCCTGCATCAGGCAGGGATAGCAGCACTCCCAAGCAAGACAGAGTAGTGACCTATAGGCTTTTTTTATTCAGAGGGAACAGTTCATCCTGATAAACCAGTGGGAGACCTAGGATTGAAACTTACAATACTTCATTTGCATGAAGAACTTCGTACTGATTGGTGTAATGCTCTTGGCCCACCCCCACCTATCCCACAAACCGCCCTGGGTTTTGGTTTTTGTTTTGTTTTAGGCAAGATGCCCAGTAGCACAATCTGTCCCCAAACTAGCATTGTAGCCAAGAATCACCATAAACTCCTAACTAGTTCTCCTGTCTTTAGCCCCCAAGTGCCACATCTACAAGTGTGGGCCAGCATAGCAGGCTTGGCTCACGGTTTGAGGCCATGGACTTGGTGTTGCAAAATTGGCCCCTGATAAAATCTCCTTCCAAATCATTTTGTGTTTGCCTGCTTTTTGTTTTCGTAAGTAGAGCAGGCTGAGCTTGCGAGTCACAGAGTAGACAGCGTGGTTGTATCCTGGAGCAGCAGGGCCTTAGTTCTCCACATTTTGAGGTAGGAACCCTTTGACACATGGCCACACCTCAGCCAACACTAGAAGAGTCATTTCTCCCCTGCTCGCTGTTTATATTCTTTCTCTTGCTTACTCTTCCTCCTCCTCTTCTTCCTTTTCTCTTTCGAATAAATAAAATTGGCTTTTGGAGACAGGATGTTTCCTAGAACTCACCCAGGTTGGCACCAAACTACTGAGCCAATTTTCATGGCCTTCAACTCCTCATTCTCTTCCTTATAAATGCTGGGCAAAGGCCACCACATCAGGCCCTTAATTTAAAAATTTTGAATATATACTACATAGACGTATATGGAGCGCTACAGAATCGAACCCAGGACAACACCCAGCAGATAATACTTACTTCTGGGCAGGGCAGAAAGTCAGGTTGTGCATCATAGTCCACAAAGGAGGGTAGATTTTTTTCTTTTCCTTTTCTTTTCTTTTTTCTTTTCTTTCTTTCTTTTTTTCTTTCTTTCTTTCTTCCGTGTTTTTTTTTTTTTTTGTTGTTGTTGTTTGTTTTTTTTTGTTTTTTGGTTTTTTGGATTTGTTTTTTTCGAGACAGGGTTGCTCTGTATAGCCCTGGCTGTCCTGGAACTCACACTGTAGACCAGGCTGGCCTCGAACTCAGAAATCCGCCTGCCTCTGCCTCCCAGAGTGCTGGGATTACAGGCGTGCGCCACCACCGCCCGGCTCGAGGGTAGATTTTCTTGAGCACAGCCTGGAAGGGTGGCAGGAGCCGAGGCCCGCGTTCATCACTGCTAGTGGCCACCTCAAGAAAAACCCACTAGAAAACTATACCCCCAAGTATGGGCCGACACCACTCCAGCCCAAACCCACTCACCCACCACCCCCATGCTAAGCCTGCAGCAAAACTGCCACGTGCACACGTGGCTGTGGTGGAGTTTCTGCTGGGCGAAAAGCTGCTTCCGGTTATGGTGTCCATCTCTGAGTACGGGGGCCGAGTGGGGACACGCTGCCCCTGGTGTGGCCACTATACTAGATCTAGGAACTCGGAGAAGGATGATGCTTCAGGACCTGACCTCGTTCCCAGGTTCCCTACCTCAGACCTCGGCTGCCTCCCTGATTATTCTATTAACAGTAGAACCACATCTGACAGAAGGCACTCGTGTGAAAAAGAACAGGATACGAGGGGAGAAGATGCTTTCTGAAAAATGACAGCAGTGCATTATTAGCTATTATAACCAGGTTGCTCAAGAAAGCCAAGATAAATAAAATATAAGAGCCCAGACAAGAAAAGACAGGTGTTCAGTAACAGGGAGAGAAAGCCTCAGGTAGATATGTCAGTTTACTTAATGTAACTTGGATCCTGTAATTTAGGCATCCAGGATCCTCTTTATAAATTAAGATGTATAATATAGAATAAAACATTAGGAAATTACTGAGCCGGCATCATTATGGGACAGGCCGTTATAAGCAGTACTTGAATAATTGCAGAAATAAAATTCATCTCTAAGGATGAAAGATTAGAGGATCATGGGAATATGGGCATAAAGTAAACCTTCCCCAGGAAATCCTTTCCTTTTACCCAGGGTTCCCAGAGAACGCAATAGAGAACTTTAGAAGTGTAATATTAGGCTAAAGAGATGGCTCAGGGTGTAAAGGTGCTTGCCACCAAGACTGATGATCCCCAGAATTCATGTGGCGGAAGGACAGAACTGGCTCCAGAAAATTGTTCTAACTTCTGTGTGAACCTCCCCACAGATACACTAACTAAAAGATAAAATACGTGCAAACAAACAATTTTCAAAGAATAACATTTCTTTTCTTTTCTTTTCTTTTCTTTTCTTTTCTTTTCTTTTCTTTTGTGTGTGTTTTCGAGACAGGGTTTCTCTGTGTAGCCCTGGCTGTCCTGGAACTCACTTTGTAGACCAGGCTGGCCTCGAACTCAGAAATCTGCCTGCCTCTGCCTCCCAAGTGCTGGGATTAAAGGCGTGCGCCACCACCACCTGGCTAACATTTCTTTTTTCTTTTCTTTTCTTTATTTATTTTCCAAACAGTCTTGCTTCATGAAGGCCTAAAACTTGCTGTGATCCTTGCTGCTAATGGGGTATTGACTTAACTTAATTTGCTTAATGTAATAATCTTGAGTCATATCATTTTCCTGTGAATGACACATTTTTTTTTCCTCTGAGACTGTCACATATAGAGCAATCTGGCCCTGATCTTGCTAGATATCTTAGGATGACAGTGAGATTTTGATTCTTTGGCCTGTTTTCTGAGTGTCAAGATCACAGGCATATACTGCTATACCAGGTTTAAGTGTTCATGAGGTACTGAGAATTGAACTCAGGACTTCTTTTTTTGTTTTGTTTTTTTCCTTATTTATTTATTATTTATGTGAGTACACTGTAGCTGTCTTCAGATACACCAGAAGATGTTTACATTACAGATGGTTGTGAGTCGCCATGTGGTTGCTGGGAATTAAACTCAAGACCTCTGAAAAAACAGTCATTGCCCTTAACCGCTGAGCCATCTCTCCAGCCCTGAACTCAGGACTTCTTACAAGTTGGGTAAAGACTGCTAGCAACTGAGCTACACCCTCTAGTCCCTCGGTGGTTTTAATTAGTAATCCCTCAGTGAAGTTTTAATTAGTCATCTCCTGATGGCCAATAATATTGAGCTTTTCTTTCTGTTTACTGGTCATTTGTACTTTATATTTTGAGTGCTGGATGTTTGATTTCATGCAATCTGATTTGTCAATTGTTGGCATAATGAGTGGATAGAACCCTTCTCAGAAAGTTCTTGCCTGTGCCTATGTTTTGAAGTCTTCCCCACCCCAACACTGTCTCCTATAATAATTTCAGGGTTTAAGTCATACATAAGTGTATTAGGGTTCTCTAGAGGCACAGGACTCATGGAATGTCTCTCTATATTGAGGGAATTTATTGTGATGACTTACAGTCTGCACTACAACTCACCCAACAATGGTCAGCCATGAATGAGAAGTCCAAGAATCTAGTAGTTTCTCAGTTTCTCACAAGGCTAGGTGTTTCAGCTGGTCTTCTGTAGAAGTAGATTCCAACAGATGTGCTGGCAAGTAAGTGCAAGCAGGCCAAGAAGAGTGAATCTTCCTTCCTCCAATATCCTTGTGTAGGCCTCCAGCAGAAGGTGTGGCCCAGATTAAAGGCGTGTACCACAAAGCCTGCATCTGGGACTTGTTATGTCCTGGGCTGACCCTGAACTCAGAGATCTCCTTGCCTCAGTCTCCTGGGATTAAAGGCGTGTACTACCTTGCCTGGGCCTAAACTTTTCATGGCCACTATGCCTCAAGATCTCCATGCCAAGATCCAGGTCAGAAACTTGTGTCTTCCAACCTCAAGATCTGGGTCACAGGTGAGCTCTCCAATTCTGGATTGTAGTTCATTCCTGATATAGTCAAGTTGACAACCAGGAATAGCCATTACAAGTAGGTTTTTTTTTCTCTTTTTAAAATCTATTTTGAGTTGATTTCCCTACAGGGTGAGAGAAAGGGATCTACTTTTCCTTTTCTGCTTCAACCAGTTTTCCCAATACCATTTGTTGAAAGAGACAGAGCTTGGAGAGTCAAGACTTCAAGACTGTCCACGGTTACCTAGAAACTTTGTGGGTAGCTTGGACTACATGAAACTCTGTCTAAAAAAAATAATTATGAAATAAACAAAATCAAGACAAGATAAAACAATAAAACCCACCTACATAACACCAATGCTTCAAAATAAAAGAGCAAAGAACATGAACAAGTTCCAAAACAAAGAATATACCAATAGCCCCAACACCAAGTTAATCAAGGATGTCGAATGTTACTTGTGTCTTTACGACAAATTATGTAGTGAATAAACATACTACCACAGGCTGAGCCATTATAACAATAAGAAGTTTACTTTAGTTCACAATTAACATTTAAATTAGAGAACTACATCTGGGACTCTCCTGCTGGCGGAGTCCCATGGCTGCATAGGCCGCCATAACAGTGAGAGACAGAAACGTGAGAGAGACAGTTGAACTGGCTTTTACAACAATCTCCTGAAATAACCACTCAATCCAAAAATCCATTAGCCTATTAATTGCATAAGTGGTTTAATCCACTCATGAGGGCAGATAATTAATCTCCTCTTAGATGTCCCACCAATTCTCATCTCTTAATCTCATAAGAAGGATTAAATTTCGACGTGGGTTTCACAAGCTGGAAGACCACACTCAGATGGTATCACTTACTTTTATTATCGAATTGATGATCACAGATAGAGCGGGATTTCAAACGCAAGTCTTTCAGAAATCACTCCCCTTCCCCCTCTCAAGAGAGAAGTACTCAGAAGAGTGGCAGTGTAGCTCAGTGAGCAGAGTGCATGAAACCCTGGGCTCCGATCTTTGGCACTACCATAAAATTGGACTTGTTGGTGGTGGTAGAGTCTTGTAATCTCAGCGCTTGGGAAGTAGAGACAGAGATCTCAGAAGTTCAAAGGTCACCTTTAACTACATACTGAGAATACACTGACTAGACGGTCTCATCAGGGAAAAATGGACAATTTTTCTATTATCCTATGTGTATACATATGTGTATGGGTGTGCATGTATGTGTGCGTGTGTATAGAACAGAAGACACCCCTGGGTGTTGTTACCCAGACACCATCCACCTCCGTTTTGTTTTGTTTTGTTTTTTAAATCACACTTTGTTTATTGTGTTGGTGTGCTCAGGCACATGCTACAGTGCATGTGTGGAGGCCAGTGGACAATTTGTTGGAGTCAGTTCTTTCTCTCCACCATGCAGGCCTCAGGATTGACCTCAAGATATCAGGCTTGGCAGCAGACACTTTTACCTGCCGAGACAGCCCCACTCTGTTTTACTGCCCCTCGCTGGTCTAGAACTCACCAAGTAGGCTATTCTCACTGTGAATAGGAATGCATTTCACCACAATGTTGAGGTTACTGGAGTGTTCCACCATGCCCAGCTTTTTTTTTTTTAAATGGGTTCTGTGACCTTCAAACTTGGATCCTTGAGTATCAAACTCAGGCCTTTGTGCATACCAGGCCAAAAACAACAACAACAACAACAACAAAACCCCCACCTTTTCCAATTGAGTTATCTTCCTAGCCTGGTAATCACTCTTTTAAAGTCAGGAGCTAGCTGATTCTCCAGCACCCAGGAGGCTTTGGTGTGAGTATTGGAAGTTCAAGATCCTTCTGGGTTACATACTGTGCTTTGGGGACAAATGTGGAATGCATAGAAATCATTTCTCAATGATGATGATGATAATGAGGATGAAGATGAAGATGGTGGTGGTGATGGTGATGATGATTCCGGTGCTAAGTGAGAGCAGAGCTCAGTGGTAGAGTTTGTGGAGTTTTAGGCTTGGTCCTTAGCGTTGCTTAAAATAAAGTAAGAAGCTAGGCATGGCAGGGATGCATTTCTGTAATTGTAGCAACTGCAAGGCGAAAGCAGGAAGATCAAGAGTTCAAGGCCAGTCTGGGTTCCACCAGGCATTCAAGACATGCCACAGTTACACGAGACTTAGTCTCAAGGAAAAAAAACTTCAAATAATATTAAAAGTAATAATAAGGTCAGAATCATTTCTGTGTGTATTTTAGCATTCTAGTATGACTATATGTGCACAAATAGCATACATTCTTGGCATGTGTAAAAAAAATGCATATGTGCTACCACACTGTTCTCTAAAGCTAAATTTGGACTCAAGCTGCTTGGATTTCAGTTCAGCCTGCTGAGGAACTGTCTCTCTGCAGGGTGAGAAGAATGTCTAAAATTACCCGTGATAGCGCCACGTTTCTCTGGATACACTAGATCCACTTTACAAGAGTGAATTGTATGATTTGTATAGCTTAACAATACGATTATAAAACAGAAACAGGAATTTGGATCCCCAGAACCCACATAGATGCTGAGTGCGCATGGTAATCTCAGCCCTGAAAGGCAGAGATGGGATTCCTGGAGCATGCTCAGTAGCTCGAAATGCTCTATCAGAGAGGCTCCAGGTTGATTGACAGCCCTTGCTCCAGTGAGTAAGAGGAAGGGAAACCAAGAATGATTCTCACATCCACTTCAGGTCTTCACAGGCATGTGTACACATGTGCACCTTCCTCCCTGAATAGGCATAACACGTAAGTGCATAACACACATACACAGACCACAAAAATAGGAAAAAAATGTATCAATACCAATGGACCAAGGGTGATATGTGGAAAAAAATCCTAATTGTACAAAGTGTAAGTCCTATGCCCCTGGGCTAAGTGTTTCAAAAGCTTCCTGTGTCCTTGTCTGTAAAATAAGATAAGCACAGTGCCTTTGTAGCACAGTACACAGGAGCAATGACTAGAGCTACAGTGTGACCTAGCACCTTCACAAGGACCAGTCAATGTCTCTGATGATCCGCCGGGACTACTGTGATGGCTGTGTTTGGTTGTCAACTTGACTATATCTGGAATGAACTGCAATCCAGAATTTGCAAAGATCTTATGAAAAGGTAAAGAAAGGCTTAGGTCCTGATCTGCTGGCACACACCTTTAATCCCAGGATGCCTTTAATCCCAGCACTCAGGAGACAGGCATCGCAGATCTCTGAGTTCAAGGTCAGTCTACAGAGCTAGTTCCAGGACAGCTAAGCTTGGGCAGGAAAGGAAATAATTGAAAACAGAAAGCTGATGAAGATGTATTAGAACAAGAAGGCGTGTTCCAACTCCAGGGAGCAGCTTTGGCCACGTGGCTCTGGCTTCGAGTCAAGAAGAAAAGGGATTACTGTCTCCTGGCTGCTTTCAGATCAAGATGTACAACTCTCAGCATCTCCTGCATGTTGCCTGCCTGGATGCTGCCCTGCTTCCTGCCATGCTGATAATGGACCGAGCCTTTGAAACTGTAAGGCAGACCCAATTAAATACTTTCCCTTATAAAAACTGCCTTGGTCTTGGTGTCTCTTTACACCAATGGAAACCCTAATTAAGACACCTGCTTACCAGTAGTTGCTCAGTAATTTGCTAATTGCTCAGTAATAGTCTCCTATATGCATGATCTTTGTCCATCTTTCTACGAATGGACACAGACTAAGTCTCTCTTTCTGCTGTGACAAAATACTCTGACAAAAGCAACTTAAAGGGGCTGGAGAGACAGCTCTGCGGTTAAGAGCACTGACTGCTCTTCCAGAGGTCCTGAGTTCAAATCCCAGCAACTACAAGGTGGTTCACAACCATTCATAATGGGATCCAATACCGCTTCTGGTGCATCTGAAGACAGTGACAGTGCACTACTCATATACATGAAATAAGTAAAATTATATATTGAAAAAGCAACTTAAGGACAAAGGAGATTTTGTTTACTTGTTTGTTTTTTGTTTTTGTCTGCCTCACTGTCTAGAGGTACAGTCCATCACGGCAGTGAAGTCACAACAGTAGAAGTTTGAGATAGCCTGGTCAATTTTATCCACGGCCAAGAAGCAGAGAACAGTTCAAACAAGATGGGTCGGTGGGTAAGAGTGGCTTGTAGCCAAAGCCTGACTGCCTGAGATCAAGTCCCAGGGTTCATATGGTAAAGGTGAGAATCAACCTAGAGAACTGATCCCTACAAATTGTCCTCTGACACGCTCTGTGGACTGCATGCTCACATGTATACAGCCATGTGCACAGACATGAAATAAATAAAAATGTAATTTTTAAAAAAAAAATTAAAATGAAGCAGAGAGGACTGGGAATCCAGCTCGGCAGCATAGTGTTTATCTAACATGCCTGAGGGCCCCAGGTTCTGTCCTTGGCACTGAGGAAAACAAAAGAATGTCAAGCAGAGAGCAAGAGATGCCTGTACTTAACGCACTCTCTCTTCTTTATACAGGCCAGCAATTCAGCCCACAGTAAATGGTGCCAATTGCAGAGTTAAGACACAGTTAATCTATATAATCCCTTAAAGTCAGTCTCAGAGGCTAACCTTAAACCAGAGAATCCCTTGCAGGTGTGCCTAGAGGTTAACTCTTAGATGATTCTAGATCCTACCAAGTTGATATTGACCATCACAGATGTCAGGCCCTTAATATTGTTATAATACCAATAATATTGTTACTCAGAACCATCCAATGCATACCCTTGGGATCTGGTATTGCTGGGGTATGTTTTGCAACAAGTTCTCTTGTAGCTGACTAGGACCTGCATACATCTCTGATGTTTTGGGACAGTAGGCATGTGTCAACAGAATTTATACATCTACAGAATTTATACATCTAGAGACAAAGATTCAATAATGGATACTGAGATGGAAGAATTAAAAAAAAACAACAAAAGACAAAAAGCAAAACAAAACAAAAACAAACAAATTACCACCACCACCATCAAACAAACCAACCCAAAGACATAAATAATCCAGAGGAATGTGTTGTCATGGAAACAAAGAGAGAAATATGCTGCATCAATTTTGCAGTGGCCTCATAAAGGTTCAGTTATGATGATGTGCTGTGACTATTCTTTTATTGGTATTTACTTCTCGGCTTTTATATTAGGAACCGCACTTTGGGGACAAGTGTGGTCACTCAGTCAATAAAGGCTCTTGCTGAACAAACCCCCACGGTGGTGGAAAGAGTGTGGACTAAGCAGAGGCGGTCTCTGACCTCCACGTCCGCACTGTGGCAATCCACTCACCCACATGCCTCATGCACACCCACAGAAATAACAGGAAGCCAAAGTGAAGCTGGAGAGATGGCTCAGTGGTTAAGAATCCCGGCTGCTCTTCCAAAGAACCTAGGTTGTTCTCAGAACGGTGTGTGACTCCGGTCCCAGGGGCATGCATGTCCTTCTCTGAGCCTTGTGAGCACCTGGCTCACAAACATTGAAAGTGTAGACTTCTTACTCCTGCCCTCATTATCGTTGGACATTCCTACTGACAGTGAAACGGTGGCGTGGGCCAGATACTGCACACCACATTTTTCTTTTTGAAATTGAAAAAAGGAGGGGCAGCATTTTCTCAGTCCTGGGGATGGAGCCCAGGACTTTGTATATGCCAGGCAAGTGCTCTACCGCTGAGATATCTGAGCTACATCAAGCTTATGTTAATGTTTTCTTGTTTTCTTTGTGTGTGTGTGTGGGTGTGTGTGTGTGTTTGGGACATACACACACATGCTCATCCATCCATGGAGATGCTTACAGAGGATAGAAGGTGATGTTAGGATGGATGTCTTCCTCAGTCAAACTGCATCTTCTGGCTTTTTGTTTTTTTGTTTTGTTTTGTTTTGTTTTGTTTTGTTTTGTTTTTTGTGGGGTTTTGGATTTGGTTTTTTCGAGACAGGGTTTCTCTGTATAGCCCTGGCTGTCCTGGAACTCACTCTGTAGACCAGGCTGGCCTCGAACTCAGAAATCTGCCTGCCTCTGCCTCCCAGAGTGCTGGGATTACAGACGTGCGCCACCAACGCCCGGCTGCATCTTCTGTTTTGACACAGGATCTCTCACTGAACCTTTCCATTTCAGGGAGCCTGGCAGGCCATCTATTCTCCAGGCTCTTCTGGTCTCTTCCTTAATAATCCCACATTGGAGTTACAGCCCTATCATAGCTCGATTCATCTGTAAACTGGACACAACCTTAGAGGCAGCTGGGAAGAGGAGCTGTCCTAGTCATGGTTTCTATTTGTGCATAAACCTCACAATCAAGAACCAAGCTGGGAGCTGGGTGGCGGTGGCACACGCCTGTAATCCCAGCACTCTGCGAGGCAGAGGCAGGTGGATTTCTGAGTTCGAGGCCAGCCTGGTCTACAGAGTGAGCTCCAGGACAGCCAGGGCTATACAGAGAAACCCTGTCTCGGGGGGGGGGGGGGGGGAAAGAAGAAGAAGAAGCAAGTTGGGGCCAACTTGATCACTAATTGAGAAAATACCTTACAACTGGATGTCATGGAGGCACTTCCCCAACTGAAGCTCCTTTGTCTGTGATAATTCTAGCCCATGTCAAGTTGACACACAAAACCAGCCAGTACATACATGGTCCTCAACTGATAAATTGCTCAGATCAGACTACCATGCTATGGCCACGCCTGCAAGGCATTCTCTTAATTTCTAATAATCGGAGCTGTGTAACAACAGTGCTGAAGCTGTCTGTGGTGGCGTACATATTTATTAGCACTCTGGAAGCAGAGGCAGGTTCATCTCTATGAACTCAAGGCCGCCCTAGTCTACAACTTCAGTTCCAGGCTGGCCCAGACCACAGAGTGAGACAAAAGGAAAAAGAAATAATTAAAAAATGGTAGCTGACTAAGTCAGAGGGCGTGTGCTGGGAGCGTGTCAACGTCACACAAAGTAAAGTCATCTGAGAGGAGGGAAACTCAACTAAGAAAATGCCTCCACAAGATCGTGCTGTAGGCACACCTGGAGGGTATTTTCTTAATCAGTGATCGATGGGGAGGAGTCCGGCCCGTTATGGGCGGGGCCATCCCCGGGCTGGGCATGCAGGCAGAGCAAGCCATGAGGAGCAAGCCAGTAAGCAGCACCCCTCCATGGCCTCTGCATCAGCCCCTGCCTCCAGGTTCCTGCCCTGTTTAGGTTCCTGTCCTTTGATGATGAGCAGGGATGTGGAAGTCTAAGCCAAATAAACCCCTTCCTTCCGGACTTGGCCATGGCGCATGGTTCATCACGGCAACAGCCAGGGTGTCAGCCAGTAAGCAGCTTTCCTGTCTGGTTTCTGTTCAGGTTCCTGCCTCGGCTTCTCTCCATAATGGGCTGCAACCTGTAAAGAACCAAACCCGTTCCTCTCCAAGTCGCTTTAGAAGAGTAACCGGCACAGCACTCTGCCTGGGTTTCGCACGGTGCCGGGGATCTGAACTTGGAGCCTCTGGTTTGTACAGCTCGCCATCACCTTATCCCTCCTGCCCCGCCCCCAGCCCCCTCACGAGACTCCATACCAATGTTTTTAATGTCTACAGACTGTATCACTGTATGGGTACTCATCATTTAGTCAGACAAATGTATTGTCTTTTTGGCTTTTAAATACAGAACAACTGAGAGAGTTTCATGTAGCTCAGGTTGTCCTCTGAACGGATGATGTAGCCCAGGATGGCCTTGAACTCCTCCTCATCTTCCTTTTTCCACTCTCAGACCCTGAGATCACAGGCCCGCAATGCCATGCTTGCTTAGCCTTGTATTTCGGAAACATTCCTGAGAAGGGAATTGTTGAGTTGTAAGTGGTGGCTTTAAAAAAAAAAAAAACCGTGGGTGCATTCAGCTAAATCACTCTCCAGGAGGGCTGCTCTCTTCCCTCACATGAGGCTGTATAAAACAGTGTGACTCTATATGGAACATATGTTAAAATAAAAATGTCAACTCTACCAATTTTGCATACCACACTAAATTTGAGGTTCAGAACAAGACGCTCATGCCAGCTGTGTTATCTGCCTTGAAAGCGCCCAGGGATTATTTTCAATAGCACTGCACTGGCTATCAAAGCACGGACATTACCCGAGGACAAAGAAAACAAGCCTGTAAAAGACACTCATATGTTTATGTCGGTACATGTTTGTGTGCATACATATGTGGAGGCCATAGTTTACCAACAGTTTTTCTTTACTCCTCATCATCTTATATCTTTAAACTTGTATGTGTATGTATTTATGTGTATGTGTAAGGGTGTGTATATGTGTATATGTGTGTATGTGTATGTGGATATGTGTATGTGTGAGGGTGTGTATATGTTTATATGTATGTGTGTGTATATGGATATATATATATTTATGTGTGAGGGTGTGTGTATATTTATATGTATGTGTGTATATATATGAGGGTTTGTGTATGTGTATATGTATGTATGTATGTATATGTGTAAGTGTGTGTGTGTATATGTGTGTGTCTGTGTATATGTATAGGTGTGTGACGGTGTGTGTATCTGTATATGGATATATGTATGAGGGTGTATGTTTATATGTATGTATGTGTGTGTGTGTGTATATGAGGGTTTGTGTATATGTGTGCCCACAGAGGCCAGAAGGAATTAATTGTTGGATGCCCTGGAGCTGGATTACAGGTAGTTTTGAGCTGCTAGACATGGGTGCTGTTAACCAAACTCAGGTCCTCTGAAAGAACAAGTGCTCTCAACCACCGGGCCTTCTCTCCAGCCTTCTCCATCATATATATGCATATGTATGTATGTATGTATGTGTGCATGTATGCTTTTGAGACAGGGTTCCTCATCAAAGCTGGAGCTGATTAGGTTAGCCTGCTGGCCATCAAGCCCAGAGGATTCTCCCATCTGTCCCCTACAGGTTCTAGCGTAACATGCACAGTTGTGGCCAATGGCTTTTGCATGGGTTTCTGGGGATCTGAATTCAGGTCCTTAGGCTTGAGCCACAAGTCAACTCCTGAGTCCCACTGGATTTTTGAATCTTGACTTCGAGCTTTGAGTCATCTAGGGTAGTCTGGAGGTGGATGGGTGGGTTCCAGGAGGTCACAAGAAAAAACAACTCTGGTTTGAAAACAACAGGAAAGTTTGTCTCAAAACCCAAGAATTTCCTTTATATTAAATTCTCTCTGGCATTTCCCATTTTGCTATGGTCTGTGATGGATCAAAGCAAGTTTACTTTTGTTTTGAAACAGGGTATCATTTAATTCAGCCTGCCCTCAAACTCATTGTATTTGAACTCCTGATCTTGTCACCTCTACCTCTCAAGTGCTCAAATTTAGAAATTAAAAGTGTATAAACCCACTATGATGGGTGATTTTTTTCTTTTTAGATAGTTATTATATATACAAAAGAATATCACTTCTAAAATTAGATCCCTTAGGTGGCTGAATTTTCAAAATTAGCACACAAAGAGGTTGGGGAGATGGTTCAGTAGTTAATAGCCTTTGCTGCTCTTGTAGAGGACCTCGGTTCAACTCTCAGCAGATATCAGCCCTCTGTAACTCCAGTCCCAGGGGATCTGATGCCCTCTTCTGGCCTCCGGAGGCAACAGGCACACATATGAAGGCAGAGTTGATTTAGTATACCAAAATCCGTATAATACTGCTTCTACTTTCCCGGTCTTCCCTCTCGCCCGCGCGCCACGTATCTTCCCCTCGGTTTATTTTCTGTGTCCATTTACTCAGCCCTTTCCCCAACATCACTTTTTACCTTCTCTGGGTCTCCCTCTGGTTTGTTAGACTTTAC
Source organism: Apodemus sylvaticus (assembly GCF_947179515.1). Classification (NCBI taxonomy): domain Eukaryota; kingdom Metazoa; phylum Chordata; class Mammalia; order Rodentia; family Muridae; genus Apodemus; species Apodemus sylvaticus. Next base: position 22,867,498 of record NC_067493.1, on the reverse strand, counting down.
CCACACTCAACTCCCACTTACATCCATTACAGATATCCTATATCTGCATCTGAGCGAGAAACATGCGGTCTTTGTCTTTCCGAGTTTGGGTCCCCTTGCTTAGTATACGTTCCAGAGAAAAGCTTGCAGGTGCGAGATTTGAGCGTTTATGATGTCTACAGGAATAAGCTGGGAAGAGCAGGGGAGGACCAAATACAGTCCACGAGGGTCAAGGAGTAATGGCCTTCCTACACCGCTCCGCGCCGGCACGTCAGTGCTGGTCATCACTCGGCGCGCTGATCAGCTAATCATTTCCTTTACAGAAAAAAGGGGCGGGACAGGGATAGCCTGCCTCTCCCAAAGAAGCTTCCTGGTCACAGAGGCGGGACTTCCGTTGGCATTTGGGTTACTTCCGTCTCGGGGGCGACTATAGTGGCCTGCAGCGCCAGGGGACAGGCAGAGCGAGGTTGCTATCCACGCTCGCCACGGCGATGCTGGGGGGTGGCTCCGCGGATGGCGAGCGCGACACGGACGACGACGCGGCGGGGGCGGTGGCCGCACCTCCTGCCATCGACTTCCCCGCAGAGGTGTCGGACCCCAAGTATGATGGTGAGACAGGGATGGCTCGCGCAGTCCCACGGTTCCCTGTCCACCTGAGTTCCCGCGCGCCAGTGGTCCTCGGGGCCACCTAAGGCCCTAGGCCGCCTCGGGACTCGAACTCGGGCCCAGAGCTGTAGGGCACCGGGAGGTGGCGGGTGGGCCGTCAAGGGTTAGGTAAATATTCCAAGAGCGTCTACGATCTGCCCGTTTATGGGCATTTATATTTCTTGACTTCTGTTCTGCGCCACTTCGCCCAGGCCGCTTTTCACCTCCATGCCCAGCCTTGTTTTTCTTCGGTCGCTGAGTGTAATCTTTGTTCACTGCTAGAATGAGACCTGCTTCACGGATTAGATAAGTAATGATTTCTCCTAGGGAGGTCGTATACGAACGCTCATGTTTTCTTGAGGCTTTTGATACATGTAAATCAAATTGTGTAACATAAGGCGAGTGGTCTTCAAATCATCGATTCTCTATAGGTCAACCTAGTATTTTACAGAAAGTGCAGTTGGTTGTTACCAGTTGCTTGAGCCGTTTTAAAAATGAAATTGAGCTCTCCATAGTGAATACACTGAGACATGCCCAAACTTGTAACCCAAACATACGGAAAATGGAGGCAGGAGGATCCGGACTTGAAGGTCAGCTTGAGCTTCATGTTGAGTTCCAGGGCAGTTTGCAGTACATAAGACTGTGTCTCAAACTAACAAAGAAAAGGATAATTATGGTGGAGCAAGGGTTGTAATTCAGTGACAGAGGATGTTAGAATGAGTGAGATCCTGGGTTTATCTTCCAGCCTCCAAAACATACATTCAAGGAGGTTTTAGCTATATACCCTCCCACAGAATGATTACTAAGATTACACTGAAGCTTGAAATAAGTATGTCGTAATGGAGTTAGGGGTGTACACTAAATTCAGTGTTTTCCATTTTCATTCTTAAATCCTGCCTGTAATAATTGACCACAATGAGAAATAAAAACTGCTCATAGTGGTGACTCAGTAGGCTTTATAGAGGACGGTTGTAAGATAACTTTTCAAATAGATGCAGATTTTCCCACACAGCAAACGGCATGTTATTGTAGCTCATAAGCAAAGAAAGTATGTGTCATAGGAAAGGTCCCAGCTGTAAACATCTTTTCTGTGACTTGCTGATAAGAGTTTCTGCAAACCAAAGATTATTTTGGAAGGGAGTGATGATCTTGGACAAACTTTAAAACATCTTTCCTCTTCCTGTTAATACTGTTCTGCTTACATAGTGATGGTTCTTCTAAAGAGATGAAGAATGCCCACAAACAGTTAATTATTTTCTTTTAAACATTTAAAGGTCTGTGGAACATTTATTATCACTTTTAATGGGTATAAGGCTAATAGTTAAGTGACGGTTTACAGGTGGTCTGAATGCTTTGATGAGATCGGACTGCGAGTTAATGGTAGAGTCTGAAAGTCCAAAGCCTCAGTGTAACACTAGCAGTTCGTTGTAGGAATTCTACAGCAGATAGCAGTCTCAAACCTAGTTGCCTGAGATGCTTTCTATGGTGTTAGTGAGTCTGTATTGCACGTCATTCATTTTCTTTCATTAGTTACCAGTCTTTCAAAAGTATTACCTTGGATTAATCCTTCAACCTGTCTGAAAACAAAACAATAACAATACCTTTTTCTTCTTTTTAAACTAGGGGTTGAACTAGGGTCTTGTGCAAGCTAGTCAAGTGCTCTGCCACAGAGCTTCTCCCCCAGGCTCTGTTAACTGTATCCTTGAGCTAGGGTGTTATTAAGTTACCCATTGAATTCACCCTGAAGCCCAGTCTGGAATAGCACTAAAGGATTAATTCACCAGGCTGAGCCTTTCTCTTACTGATGGGCTGTTTGGAACATATTTCCCTGAGATTGAATTGGATTATCTGTTTCCGGTGTGTTTACTGACATCCTGCTTGGCAAACATCTATTCTGCTCGCACCTGCAGCTGACATCTTCCTACTTTTGAGAACTTGGAGACATTTCTCTATTTACTTATGTTTCCTCTTCTACTTGTAACTGAGACCAGGAAGTTGGAACTTTCTTCAGCCTTTCTTTTCCATTTTACTTAATCTGAGTGTCTATTGGATTTGTCTTTTTTTTTTTTGGGGGGGGGGGGATGTTCTCCAAGACAGGGTTTCTCTGTGTAGCCCTGGCTGTCCTGGAACTCACTCTGTAGACCAGGCTGGCCTGGAACTCAGAAATCCACCTCCCAAGTGCTGGAATTAAAGGTGTGCGCCACCACCGCCCAGCTTCAAAAATATTTTTAATTATGCATATCTGTGTGATTCTCTGGGTTTGTGCAGGTGAGTGCAGGTCCCTGTAGAGGCCAGGGGCATGGGTTCTTCATAGAGCTGCATTTCTGAGTCCCCTGGTGGGGTGCTGGGAACTGTATCTCTGTCCTCTGCAGGGGTGTGCATTCTTCTTTTTCTTTTTTTTCTGGTTTTTGGAGACAGGGTTTCTCTGTGTAGCCCTGGCTGTTCTGGAACTCACTCTGTAGACCAAGCTGGCATCAAACTCAGAAATCCACCTGCCTCTGCCTCCCAGAGTGCTGGGATTACAGGCGTGCACCACCACTGCCAAGCGGGAGTGTGCATTCTTAAGTGCTGACGAATTTACTAACCTGTATTGGCCTTTTAAAAAGTGTCATCTTAATTTATTTTACAGTATTTTGTTAGCATTAGAGTTTTGTGTATCTCAAGTTAGCCTCTAACTTGTTATATAGCCAAGGATAAACTTAAACTTTATGACCCTCTTGCCCCTCCCTCCCTATTGCTGGAATCACGAGCACTTCTGTTGACTGTGCCAGGGTTTTAGGGGAGTGGAACCCAGGGCTTTGTGCATTCTAGGCAAGGACTCTCAGTTCTTTTTTTTAAAATATATATGCTTTATATATATATATGCTTTTAGAAATTCATATTTATACGCTGTATTTTGATCAGATTCACTTCCTATTCCTCCCTAACTCCCCTGAGATCCACCCCCACTCCTCACCCCATTTTAACTTCGTGTCTTCCTCCTCTTTTTTTTTTTTTTTAAGATTTATTTATTTTGAGTGACCTCCAGAACAGCCAGGGCTATACAGAGAAACCCTGTCTCGAAAAAACCAAATCCAAAACAAAACAAAACAAAAAAACCAAAAAAGACCCAAAAAGATTTATTTATTTTATGTATGTGAGGATGCTGTGGCTGTCTTCAGACAGCACAGAAGAGGGCTCTGGACCCCATTGCAGATGGCTGTGAGCCACCATGTGGTTGCTGGGAATTGAACTCAGGACCTATGGAAGAGCAGTCAGTGCTCTTAACCACTGAGCCATCTCTCCAGCCTTCATTTCTTAAGTTCTTAAATATTGATTTGATTATTACTTGTTTTTTATGTTAAAGAGTAGAATTTTTTATCTGGGCTGTAGCTCAGCAGTAAGAGTTCTTGCCAGTCATGTTGGTGACCCTAGCGTTAATCTGTCCCTACCCCCAATGCCCAAAAAAAGGCCTGAAAAAATAGACTTTTTTTATTGCAGAAAAGAGAAATAATGAGTATAAAGAAGCCTGAAGGTCATGATGGTACTAGCCTGTCATCCAGCATTGGAGACAGAGGCAGGAGGATTGCTGTAAGTTTGAGGCCACGCTGTTCCTCCAGCTTCCAGCTTCAACTTAAGTTCACCTCCAGAAAAATCTTACTTTTTATTAGATTTATCTATTTATTATATGTAAGTACACTGTAGCTGTCTTCAGACACACCAGAAAAGGGCATCAGATCTCATTACGGATGAGTTCTGATGTGGTTGCTGGGATTTGAATTCAGGACCTTCGGAAGAGCAGTCAGTGTTCTTAACCGCTGAGCCATCTCTCCAGCCCCAAGTCTTACCTTTTTATAAATGTTTATACATGTGTGGTGTGTATGTTTGTGTGTGTTTGTGTTCAGATGTGTGGGTACAGATATCAGATGTCTTCCTCAAATGCTGTCTGCTGTCTTCCCTGAAGTGTGGTCTTTCACAGAACCTGGAACTTGCAGAGTTGACTAGTCTAGTTAGATAGTTTTCTACAGGGATCCCCTACATCCTATCAGATGTTTTTTATGTTAAAGAGTGGAATTTTTTATCTGGGCTGTAGCTCAGCAGTAAGAGCACTGGGATTCCAGGACGGTGTCGCCATGCCTGCTCGACTTTTCTGTGGGTGCTGGGGATGTCAGCACGGGGCCTGATGAACACGTGGTGTGCAGGTTATCCACTGAGCCATCTCCCCAGTCGCAGAAATCCTTTCTTAACCCGACCACTCTGCTCAGGTTAATCCTCTTCTGTTCCGTTATTTATGTTGTCTTAATTAGAACCTGCTATGTTGTCATCGCGAGGCACGCTTACCGGTAATGTCTGTCCCTTTCGTGATGTCTAGAGTCCGACGTCCCGGCGGAGCTCCAGGTGTTAAGAGAGCCCCTGCAGCAGCCCACGTTCCCGTTCCTCGTGGCAAACCAGCTGCTGCTCGTCTCCTTGCTGGAACACTTGAGCCATGTGCACGAGCCCAACCCGCGTCACTCGAAAGAGGTGTTTAACTGTGAGTCAGAGGAGTAAGTGGGCATTGCTGAAGTGCTTGGAGAAAGCACTGCCTTTAATGCTGTGAGTCTGAGACGCAGCCGGCGCATAAGAATCTCGTGCAAAACAAGTGTGGGTGATTTCCCATTCCCTAAATGCTTTTCCGGTTTCCTTTGTACTTTCTTAAGTATAAAACTGCATGTGATTCATAAATTAAAAAATTGTTTTGTGGCACTAATGTGATATTCATATAATTCTCGAGACCTCGAAGGCCTCTGATTGGTAGGCAGCTAAGCCTGGTTCTGGTTTCTCTGTTTTGAAAGTGTTGTGGATTAAACTCGGGGCCTCACCTCTCTTAGGAAAGCATTGCGACACATCTTTAGACCTGACCTAGGTTATTGTCTTTGGAAGCCCAGGCTAGCCTCAGACTCTATGTGTCAGAGGCTGACCTTGAATTCCTCCTGTCTCTACCTCCCGAGTACTGGGGCAGCCGGTGTGCTCCACACCCAGTTGATACAGCGCTCAAGGCAGACATTCTAACCAATCCTCTGTAGGTTATGTGCACGCCTTTTTGGTTTGTTTTTTTCTGGTGGTACTGGGCATCAACCCAGGGCTTCATGATTGCCAGGCTTTACCACAGAGGTCCAGCCTCAGCCCCACTGGTGCTCCCAGCAGAGGTCCAACCTCAGCCCTACTGGTGTTCCCAGCAGAGGTCCAGCCTCAGCCCTGCTGGTGTTCCCAGCAGAGGTCCAGCCTCAGCCCTACTGGTGCTCCCAGCAGAGGTCCAGCCTCAGCCCTACTGGTGCTCCCAGCAAAGGTCCAGCCTCAGCCCTACTGGTGCTCCTTCTTATCTCCTGTCCTCTCTCACCCTTCCCTCTCCCTGCCCCTCTTCTCTTTCTCTTCTCCATCTACTGCCTCTCTTTTCCCGCTCTCCTTTCTTTCTCTGCTCTTTCCCTCTCCTCTCCCCTCCCTTCCCTTCCCTTCCCCTCCTCTCCTCTCTTCTCTTCTTTCTCCCTTCTCCTTGTCCTTTGTTCTCTCTTCTTCCTTTCCTTTAAAGATAAATTATTTTATGTGCATAGGTTTTTTTGCCTGCGCAGATATCTGTGCAACACACTGAATCTCCTGCATTTACAGATGATTTGTGAACCTCCTGTGGGTGCTGGGAATTGAACCCAAGTCCTCTGGAAGAGCCACCAGCACTCTTAACCACTGAGCCAGCTCTGCAGGCTGCTTTTTTTTCTTCATCATCTTTGCCTTCTTTCTCCTCCACCTCCCCCCTCCTGCCCCACACTCTCGAGTGATACAGGGTTTCTCTGTGTAGCCCTGGCTGGCCTGGAACTTACTATGCAGACCACAATGGCCTCATACAGAGATCCTCCTGCCTCGCCTCTTAATTGATGGGGTTAGTGATGTGTACCACCACACCCTCCTTATTCTTTCTTCTTTTCTTTTTTCTTTTTCTTTTTTTTGGGGGGTGGGGGGAGAGTTCTGAGACAGGGTTTCTCTGTATAGCCCTGGCTGTCCTGGAACTCACTCTGTAGACCAGGCTAGCCTTGAACTCAGAAATCCGCCTGCCTCTGCCTCCCAAGTGCTGGGATTAAAGGTATGCGCCACCACCGCCTGGCTTCCTTATTCTTTCTTTTTTGTACCTTTCCCCCATATTTCCTGTTTTCTCCCTGTTTCCCTGTTTTCTTTCTCCATCTTGGTCTTTCTCTTCCTCTTCATTTCTGGTATAGTGTGAACCAACACACTTCACCCTGTCTGTATTTCTTTATGCATAAATTAAGGATATCTCTGCAGAAACACCTTTTATTGAGACACCCGGTATACAGTCTGTATGTCCATCTACTGTGTCCCCTTCCCTTTTTGAGACAAGGTCTCATTTAGCCCAGGCTAGCCTTAAATTTGCTGGATAGCTCATAGGTGACCCTGGACTCAGGATCCTTTTAATGTCCTGCATGCTGGGGTTACAGGTCTGCTCACCTTGTCCTGCCTGTTGTCAGTTTTCTAATAATAGCCTATCATGTGTTTTTTCTTATAGTGCTGTGCCAGACGTTTATCAAGATGGGGCTGCTGTCTTCCTTTACTTGCAGTGATGAGTTTAGCTCTCTGAGGCTCCACCACAACAGAGCCATCACTCATTTGATGAGGTCTGCCAGAGAGAGAGTCCGTCAGGTAAGCCCTACAATGTGGACTTTGACAAGGACATTTGAATCTTGGAAGAACCGTATGTGGGAGCTGAAGAGATAGCTCAGTGGTTACCAGCATTTGCACGGGGCCCAAGTTCGGTACCTAACACCTACAGGGTGGTTCCCAACCATTGTTAGCTCTGTGGAGTGACCTCTGTGGGCACCAGGCACCGAATGAGGTCAGTACATGTAGGCAAAAACAGTGCGACATATGAAATACAGTACGAAAAAAGAGAAAAGAAAGAAAGAGAAAAGAACCCCGTGTTTTCCTGTGTTTTGTGAGGCTTAGTGTCAGGGGATTTGCCTAGTGTGCCTAGTGCTGTGCCTAGTGCTGTAGGCTCTATCCCCAGCACTACAAAAAGACAAAAAAAAGAAATAGAAAAAGAGAAATATAATTTGTAAAGCATTACTAATTTTAATTATATGAATAGTTCTTAAAATTAGAAACTTGAAAAAAATTAGAAACTTGGTCAAAGTGAGAATTTTTTTAAGATTTATTTATTGTTATATGTAAGTACACTGTAGCTGTCTTTGGACACACCAGACAAGGGTGTCAGATCTCATTACAGATGGTTGTGAGCCATCATGTGGTTGCTGGGATTTGAACTCAGGACCTCTGGAAGAGCAGTCAGTGCTCTTACCTGCTGAGCCATCTCACCAGCCCTCAAGTTGACAATATTGTTACTAATATTTACTATGCTATACTATTTTATGGGCGCTGGGGGTGGGGGAAGGAAAGAAAATAGATAAAGTCTAAACCTCCATGAGGCTTATGTTCTAATGCAGGGTCAAGAAACAGTAGAAAGTAGACCAGACATGGGGAGGCACACAGGTAGTGAAGGGGGATAGGGACTGTTGGGCGGGGCTTGTGACTTCCTGTAACATGGCCACCCGGGCCTCACTGAGAAAGAGTGGTCACGTCCATGGCTGAGAGAGAGTTAACCGCGGGGGCCTAGAGGTAATGTTGCAGGTGCCCGGTGCTGAGCATGTGCTGGTGGTAGTATGCCGCTCAGTTTTGCAAGGCTGCCTCGAATTTAGACAGAGCAGGTAAAGGGGAGGAGTAACAGGGTGGGGAGGCCCCTCCTCCCACCTCCTCAAGGAGTCCCTGACAGGGACCGCAGCTGGGCAGTCACAGCTGCCCTCTTACCTACTGCTCTTACTTTCCTTCTTGAGAGGCTCACACTGTAGCCCAGGCTGGCCTCAACTCTCTCTATCTCCGGTCTAAGCCTCTTAAGTGCTGGCATAACAAACGTGATCCTGAGACAAGTTTAATGAACTTGATCTTATACAGAGGAAACAGGAAACATTGTAGGATTTGGAGCATACGAACATTTTAACAGGTTCACAGTGGAGAGAATGGGGGATGGTCAGGAAGAGGGCTCCAGAGGGGGCGGGAGCAGTGGTGTGGGAGGAGCCAGTGTCTGCAGGGACTTTGGAAGGGAAGTCAGTCTCTGCTCATGGAGCTCCCTGCAGATCAGTTCTCAGCTCGGAAATACTAAAATCATGAACTATTACGTAATATTATAATGTTATTCTTTAGCTGGGCACGTGGTTTAGTTCTATAATCCTAGCTCTCAGACAGAGGCAAACAGGATAGCTGCAAGTTTGAGACTAGCTTGGTCTACGTGGTGAGTTCTAGGCTAGCCAAGGCTACATCAACACCCTGTATCAAAAATCAAACCAAACAGCAGAAAGCGACTATCCACCTTACGTAAGGGCTTGCGTTTGTATTCAAGTACCGGGCAAGTTAAGGCGGGGTTCTGGGTCTAAGGCCGAGTTCTGCTCCATAGCGAGATCTGGCTCACAAAAGCCCAGTAACTGAAGTGCAATGGTTTGGGTGTAGGTGTTTGAGTTTGAGTTATTGGGATGTTGAGTTTGATTCCTTGTTCACCAAATGTTTCAAATGGTTCTTAAAGACAATATTTTGGTTTTAGGATCCTTGTCAAGATAATTCTTACATGCAGAAAATTAGGTACGTATTTGATGCTTTTTCACTAACTCAGATAATTAAAAGAAATCAATGAGTTTATAAAAATGACTCTCTTATTCTTTGTGTTTTGATTCTTTGTGTCTTGCTGTGTGGCCCAGTCTGGCCTTGAAGTTAGCAAGCTCCTCCTGCCACTGTCCAGAGTGCTGGATTCCCGCCGCCATGCCAGTGTGCTCTAGGAAAGGATAGAACCTGTGGCCCGCACCTTGCACTGCTCTCATGTTCCCCACTGTGTACGGATTCTTATCAGCTTGTCTCTTTCCTTCTTTGTTTGTTTGTTAGAGACAAGGTTCGTGTAGCAGGGGCTGTTTTCATGTTTGCCTTGTAGCTGAAACTGGTGTTAAATTCCTGGGCCTCTTGCCTCCAGTCTCTTAAGTGCTGAGACTGCAGGCAGAAGGTCTTTCTCTCTCTGTGTTTGAGTGTAGATATTTGCATGCATCCATGTGCCACGGCACTTGGAGGCTAGAGGCTGATACAAGCTATTTTTCTCCATCTTGCTTCCTGTTATATACTGAGGTAAAAAGTCTGACTGCACGCAAAGCGCTCTGATTGATTGGTTTATCTAGCCGGCCAAAGCGCTCTGATTGGTTGGTTTATCTAGCCGGCCGAAGCGCTGATTGGTTGGTTTATCTAGCCTGCTGGCTTGCACTAGGCTCTCTTTTCTTCCTCCCTATTGCTGAAATTGCAGGTGGGCCACCGTGCCCAGCAGGCGTTTATGATGGTGCTGGGCTCTGCACTGCAGGGCTCATGATCACAGGCAGTGAATGCTTTCTCCAGACCATCACCACAGCCCTCGTCCCTGGTTTTATTTATTTATTAATTTTATTTTGTTTTGATTTGCTTGTTTGTTTGTTTTTTACTCTAAAGTCTTTGTGCAACCCAAACTTTCTATTGGAGATCCTCCTGTTGGGATTATAGACCGGTACAACCACGTCCAGCAAACCAAACCCCACCATTCATTTGACTCCTGGTACTGCTTTTAGGAGCCTGCCATTGGCCTTCGAACTTATTCACAAACTCCTAAAAGCCTGTAAGGGACCAGCATCATTCAGGAGTTTAAGGTTGGGAATTGTGTGGTAGGGTACAACTGGAATCTCAGATCGCGGCAAACAGAAATGGGAGGCTCGTGTGTTGAAGGGCAGCCTTGACCTTCCTGAATTCCAGGAAGCCTGGGGGATTCCAGAGTAAGATCTTGTCTCAGCTACCTGCTACCCCAAAACCGCTAAAACAAGAAATTTAAGTCAAAGTAGCAGGTGTTGGTTGTGCACAACTGTAACATCAGCACTTAGGAGGTAACAGCAGCAGGTTCAGAAGTCTGAGGGTCAGCGCTGGCTACTGGAGACCCTGTCACTCAGAAGGAAAGGAAAAGCTCGCCTAATTCCTCATGCTAATTACATCTTCTGTCTTGTTTCTACTGTATATAAAGCATCCTTGCTGCTTTCTCCTGAAACGCTAATTACTAACGTTAATGAGTCCTCTTGCTATTCTTACTACGTTCTTTATCTACCTAGCCATTTTCTTCCCATAGGAAATTAGAGATTTGCTTGTAGCTGATTCTTTCTGCCTCGAGGTTTACTGATGAATGAGTCTCAACAGGTTGGAAACCTAGTGCATGCCTTCGATTGTCACATCTTAATACTGATGGCCTGTTTGTGTTTAACTTTCAGATCCAGGGAGATAGCTTTTGAAGCACAAACTTCACGCTACTTAAATGAATTTGAAGAGCTCGCCATCTTAGGGAAAGGAGGCTATGGGAGAGTTTACAAGGTTTTGTTTCCTTTTTCGTTTGCTGGCCTTAACCTGTTATGCTATAAGTGTGTGCATCTTGAGAAGTTGTTTCATTATTATGATTAGAAGTACTCAGAGATTCCTAAAATCACATTTTTATTTTTGTTTATCATTTACAGGCAGTTGATAGGTTTTAATTTTTTCTTAACCATATTTGTAATGTTTCATTAGTAATGAAATGAATTTGTAATTCATTTAGTAATGTTGTTTAGTTCTAGAAACTTTTAGTTCTTATTCAGTAGTTTAGGGTCATTAAAAATGGGTTGTAAGTTCGGCATGATGGCACACATCTTTAATTATAGTCCTAGGATGGCAGAGGCAGGTGGATCTCAGAATTGGAGGCCAACCTGGTCTACAGAGCAAATAACAGCCCAGCCAGGACTGCATGGTGAGATCTTGTCTAAAACAAAGAAAGGAAGGAAGGGAGGAAGGAAAGAAGGAAGGAAGGAAGGAAGGAAGGAAGGAAAGGAAAGGAAAGGAAGGAAGGAAAGAAACAACACGTCATGTAAAAAGAGTTCAGTGTGGGAAATGGAGTTGTAGGGAGGAAAGGGGATTACAGGGTGTGAGGTGACAGTGACGACACCAAAGAACAAACTTAGTAAAAATGGAATTGAAGATATTTTTAACCTAGTATTTTCAATCTATAGTTTAAAGGTTTTCAGGAGAATGATGAGAAATTACTCAAACTGTAAGTTGAAACTTAAAACCCGAGTGCTGGAGGCTGTGCTGCTGCCCTCTGCCACAGCTGGTTGATTCTTGCCTGTCTTGCCCATGGTCCTGGACCTGATCCCAGCAGGACTCAGACCCATAGGGTTGCATGCCTGTGGGAACTGGAGTCAGGAGGATCACAGGTTCAGGGTCATCCTTAGCTACATAGTGAGTCTGAGGCCAGCCTGCACTACTTCAGACCTGGTCTCAAAAAGAATAAAATTTAAAAAAAATCATGCTACTAAAAATAACCGTGTTTCTGTGTTTGGGGTTGTAGTAGAACTTTCTAGCATTCCTCTTCCTCAGGCCAGGAGCCACTGGGGTTGGAAGCAGTTTTGTTTGCAAAGCTCCTGGTCCAGAAGACTGGGGCTGGCTTTCTCTTTTGAAGGAAGATGGCTTTAGCTTAATTTGATCTCTAGTTGGTTTGGCTCACATGAGATGAATTCCTTTAATCAGTTGCATTCGATGGAATTTAATACTTTTTCTTTTCTTCTGTTTTTTTTTTTTTTTTTTTTTAAAGGTCCGGAACAAATTAGATGGTCAGCATTATGCAATTAAGAAAATCCTGATTAAGAGTGCAACTAAAACAGATTGTATGAAGGTAGGGCGCTGAATGGGTGTGCATGCAGGTGCACAGGCTGTGGAGTTGTGTGTGAGGATGCGGACACCGCGTGCTTGGGAGCAATGTTCCTTAGACACCGGCTGCCTTGGTTTTACAGACAGGGCTGCAGGACTGGGTGGCCAGCGACAGCGACCACCAAGGGTCCTCACTCAGCCTCCTCGGTGTTAGGGTTACAAGATCACCAGATGTGATATGCCCAGTCTTTTTCCAATCATCAACCTCAAGTTTCCATGCTTGGCAAACTAAGCACCTGACTGCCCAAGCTGTCTCCTAACCCTGAAGGAAGGAAGGGTTCAGAAAGTGCTCTGAGCTGGCATGGTGGTGAGAAGTGGAGGGGGGTGAAAGGGACCCCCACAGTGGGGTCTCCCTCCAAGACCCTGGGTTAGGCCCAAACCACACTCAAACACCTATGTTCACAGAGACTTTTATGAAGCATGGAAGAAAAGTCAGAGTGGCTGCCCTCTGACTCGGGCAGGAGACCGCAGCACATGACCTCACAGGTGCCATTTGTAAGGGGCGGGGAGGGCAGGGCTGTGTTAGAATGGACTCGCCTGTGGTGGTATGTTCTGATTGGGCATGTTAACTAGGTGATCCGAAGGGGCTCTTGATTGCTAGGCCTTGGTGGTCAGCCTCGGGAATGAGTCTGGCATAAGAAAGTCTTCAAATAAGGGAACAGACCCTGATGGCTAGCTTCAAGGATGTGTGTAATCTCTGGTTCACAAGGAAGAAGGAATGGGGAAGGACAAGGCGGGCCAGGGCCATGGCTGCAACCTGGGCCTGCTAGAGCCCTGTAGTAGGAGGATCAGTTCACCGCCTGCCTCTGGGATGGGGCAGATCGCAGGCTAAACTGGGTTATATCAGAGCCCATCACAAAAGTCACCCCCACCCAAAAAACAAAAAGATAATATGATTTCAGCTGCACTTGTTACCATCACTAGTATTAAGTTCCTGGGGATGATCACTCGAGACAATCCAAGGCTATATAATAAAACCTCATTGGGTGGGGGGTGGGAGGGTCTGCAGGGGGGTAAAACTAACCGTGTCGATTTGTTTTGAAAGAGGTAGATCTGTATTTATATGTATATAAAGTCCTGATTTTTCTATTTTATTTTATATATTTATATTATTTTGAGATTATGTTTAACAGTGTAGACCAGGCTGGCCTCAGACTCAGCCTGCCTCTGCCTCCTAAATGCTGGGACTAAAGTCATGGGACAGGCTGTATACATGTATGTGTGTGCATGTGTGCCCACAGTGTCTGTGTGAAGGTCAGAGAACAACTTGTGGGTGTTAGTTCTCCTTCTACCCTGTGGATTCCAGGAACTAGATTCAGCCTTCTAAGCACTGGTGAGAAATTCATTATTCAAGTACTTGGTTAAGTACTGTCCAGCCTGTTAGGTAAAAGGATGAGCCCAGGATCGGCCCATCTCATACTGACATGCTGTGTGGTGCTGGATAAATCCCTTCTCCTCCAGGTCGCTGTGTCTCTGGCTGTTTAAATAACAATGACAAATCCATCACGTCCCAACTATGATCCCAGCTCCCGGAATGCTAAACAGGAGACACTATCAAGTCAAGCATAGAAACAAACGAAAACCACTCTACTGCCAGGGCTGGAGATGCTGCTCAGGGTTAGCAAGCTTAAGATAGCATGCTTAAAGCCCTTACATTCTCAGCAGCATTTAAAAAGGAAAGAAGACAAAAGCCATAAAGCAATAGAAGGGTGACAGGGAGGGTCTCTCCTGGTGCGGAGGGGAGGGGTCAAGTCAATCAAGGGAACTTTCAAAACCAAGTAAGTGTGGAGTTGCTGGAACACCATCTGCTTGAGCATGACAGTACATGCCTTTAATCCCAGCACTTGAGAGGCAGAGACAGGAGGACTCTGTAAGTTCAGAGGCAGCCTGGTCTACATATCGAGGTCCAAGACAGCCAGAACCATAGAGAGGTCCTGTCTCAGAAATAACCACAACAAACAGTTGCTCTTTGTCTTTCCCAGGATTTCCCTGTTATCTGTGGAGTTCCGATTCCTCTTTAAGGATCTTCTAGGGCAGGTAGTATAGGAGAAAAGTTGCCAGTGGAAAAACATTTATATCCCTTTTGTTTAGGTGCTACGGGAAGTGAAGGTTCTGGCGGGTCTCCAGCACCCCAATATCGTTGGCTATCACACTGCGTGGATAGAACATGTTCATGTCCTGCAGCCGCAAGGTGAGCTGCTTTGTATTTCAATTATTTGCTTTGGGACACAGGCTCTCTTTAGATGGCCTGTCTTGGCATTCTCTATGTAGACCTGGCTGGTCTTGAACTCAGAGGTCTGCCTCCTTCTGCTTCCTGAGTTCTGGGATTAAAGGTGGTGTCACCATGCCCAGTTTCTTTCTTAAAAGAACGTTTTGGGCTGGAGAGATGGCTCAGCAGGTAAGCGCACTGACTGCTCTTCCAGAGGTCCTGAGTTTAAATCCCAGCAACCACATGGTGGCTCACAGCCATCTGTATTGGGACCCGGTGCCCTCTTCTGGTGTGACTGAAGACAGCTACAGTGTACTCACATACATAAAATAAGTAAATCAATCTTTTAAAAAAAGCAATTAAGTTTCATTTTTTTGAAACAATCCATGTAGCCCTGGCTAACCTTGAACTCATAAAGATCCACCTGCCTCTGCCTCCCTGTGCTGGGATTACAGGGGTGTGGCCCCACACCTAGCTTGTTTACTTTTAATTATGTGACTGGATATGTTTCTGCGTGCAGGCATGTCCTTAGAGTCCTGGAAATGTCTGGCTGCCCTGCTCTTCTCTTCCCGCTGGCCTCAAACTTGCTGCAGTTCTTCTGCCTGTTCCTCTAGAGCACTAGGTTACTGGCTAAGGGGAATAGTTTTTGTTTGACACAAGTCAATCATCCCTAGTATAATCTGAAAAGAGAGTCTCAAAAGAGAATTTGAAACATTGCATATCCAAAACTTTTAGAGCCTCATAAAAGCTCACAATTGTTTGGCTATTTGAACCTTTTGGTTTTTTGGGTTGGAGAGGCCTCTGGTACTCTGAACATACATTCTAGGGAGAAAATCCCAAATCTGAAGTGCTTTGTCCCTGTCTACCTCTGTGTGTACTCAGTCTGTACGTGAGTGTCTAATAAGCTGCTCCAGCCAAATATGTCCTGCCCTTGTATATACAAGCAGAAAAGGGTTTTGGTTTTAGTGACTTTATCTTTTTTAAAAAATTTTTTTCAGATCAGGCCTGGACTATTGCCAGCTTAGCTCAAAAGTAATTAGCTCAAGTTGGCCTTCAGGTGGGGGTGTGCACACATCTTGTCTCAGGCTCCTGCGTGTGCTTGTACACACAGCTTTCATTTCTTTTTAGTTTTGTTTTGTCTTTTGTTAGTGCTGAGGATTGAATTTAGAACCTTGTACGTGCGAGGCAAGCAGTCTCTGGCCGCGCTGTATCCCTAGCCTCTGGTTTTTCTCTGGTGGGGCTAGGAAGCGGTTCAGTTGGTAAATGTCTGCCCTGTAAGCTGGGGGACCTGAGTTTGGAGCCTTAGCAGCCCTGTAAGAAGACACTGCGGTGTGCACCCCAGTCCTAGCCCTGGGGACCCCTGGAGTCCATCAGCTAGCCAGTGTCACCATGTTGATGAGCTCCAGGCTTTGTCTCAGAAAGTAAGGTAAAGAGTGGGGAAGACAAGACACCTGCGTCTCCTCCTAGGTATGTGTACCACACATGCAGAGGCGCACACAGCTGCGGAAAGCCGAAACTCATCACATAATCATACATACAGATAGAGAAGAGTATTTTATGAAAAAAAATATATGGAATTCAAATTTCAGTTTGATCAAGTTTATTAGTTTGCTTACTCTAAAGATTTATGAGTGGTGTGTGTATGTGTGTGTGTACACCATTTGAATACAGGTGTCCATGGAAGTCCAAAGAGGGCTTCAGGTGTTCAGGAACTGGAGTTGCAGGTGTCTGTAACGTCTTCATGTGAGTGCTGGGAGCTGGACCCACGGTCCTCTGGGAGAGCGAGCAAGCGCTCTCAGGAGCTGAGCCGTGGCTCCAGCCTCGGCTTGCTCACTGCTGCCCGCAGTTGCTTTTCGCTACAGCAGGACTAAGGCTGAGTCCAGGCGCTCCTTCACACCCCGTGTGTGCTGTCAGATCGCTAACCCTCGGTGAGCCTGCTGCTTGCAGCTCGGTCTCTGCAGTTCTGGAGTGTCCCTGTCTCAGACATGGCACGTCCCTTTTGAGGTGCAGCGTCACTTGGCGCAGTCTGTATATTTTAGCTCTGACTGTCCATTGAAAGTCACGGCTGCTTGCTGACGTATGGGTCTGTTTCTGTTTGGCAGACAGAGTTCCCATTCAGCTGCCCTCTCTCGAAGTACTGTCGGATCATGAAGGGGACAGGTATGTGGGCTGCTGTGACCTGCTCACAGTTCTCATTGTCTCCTGTCACCTGCAGGGACTTGCTTTTGCCTTTTGGTGCTAGGACCTCAGGAGGACCTACTGCCTGTTTCATTTCCTATCCTTTTGTCGTTTTGCTTATTTTCCTTACAAAATGCTAAGCTACTTTCTCCTGTCATACTTGCTAGTATTTACTCTAACTGACTTATTCGGTACAGTCTTGCTATGTAGCTCAGACTGTCTTTAATTTAACTTGTAGCCCAGGCTAGCTTCAATTTTGACAGTTCTCCTACCTCGGCTTCCTGGGTCTTGGGGTTAGCCGTTTCTGGCCCTCAGTCAATATTCTAAGTCTCAGTTAATGTTAGACAGGTTTGATATTCTTCTTTAAATTTAAGACAGTTTCTCATGTAGCCCAGGCTTACCTAGAACTTGCTGTATAGCTGAGGAACTACTGATCCTCGTGCCTTTGCCTCCCAGTTGACACTGGGGTGCTGAGGTTACAGGCATGTGCCGAGAAGGCCTGCCTGTGCTGCCTACGTAGACGCTTGTAAGCTTCGCCCCCTTGAGAGCGGTTCAGGTGCTCTTGTGACTTACGCTCACTTCTGTGTTACTGTTTTTTACTTCTAGAGACCAAGGTGGTGGTAAAGATAACGAAAGCAGTTCTTCTATTATCTTTGCTGAACTTACCCCAGAAAAAGAAAAGCCTTTGGGGGAGTCTGGTGTTAAAAAGGAGAATAACAACTTGGTGAGCTACACGGCCAACTTAGTGATCAGAAACAGCAGTGAAAGTGAATCGTCCATGGAGCTCCAAGACGGCCTGACTGGTTTGTCTCTCAGGCCAGTTGTGAAGCATCAGCTGCCCCTGGGGCATAGCTCAGAACTGGAAGGGAATTTTACATCCACAGATGAGTCTTCTGAAGGCAACGTGAACGTGCTGGGGCCAACAGAGGTAGAGTCTTTCCAGAGCCCAGGCTGTGTAAGGCTTTGTCTGTGTGTGGCGTGCCTTCTTCCTCAGCTAGCACCCCGCTGCTGCTCCGTCTCTCCATGTGCTTTTCTTCTGTTTAGTCTCCTGGGCTCAGTGCAGTTCCTTTAGCTCTATGGTATTTTTCAAGTTTGGGTTGCTTTTTCCCCTCACTTAGGGTTTAATATAGACCAGACTGACCTGGGATGAACTGTGTAGTCAGAGGTGACTACACAGTTGTGTAGTTGGACTTGTGATCCTCCATCGTTGTCATCGTCTACCTCTACATTGCTGGAATTACCACGCTCGGCTTACGCGGCTCTGAGAATCAAATCTGGGGCTTTGTGTGTGCTAGCAAGTGCTGTCCTAACCCATCCCCGGTCTGCTGTTAAGGCCTTTGACATTAGCCTTACCTTAGTTAGCTTCTTTTAACCTTGTACTGGCCTTCCCAAGGGGTCACTGCACCCCTAGAGATTCTCTGTGGTGTGCCCTGGAGCTGGAAGCTTCATTCTCCACCCATTTCTGGTATGTATTAATATCATAAATACATACATACATTCACGTAGAGCACGTTTCTGTTTTTGGAGTGTGGCTTTTGGTGACTCCTGTAAGATCATCAGGTCAGTTGTCAGCACCCTTTCCTGAGGTAAGTTTGCTGATATGCTCATAAGACTTATCTGCATCGTTAGTGTTTATGAGACGAGACATGAGGGGCCGGAGAGATAGCTTAGTTGAAAAGCGCTTGCCATATAAACGTGACCTGACGTTGATCCCCAGAATTTATATAAAATGTTGTTTCCACCGCCTGAGTGCTAGGAGAGCACTGCTTGGTGAATGCAGTGCTGGGGATATTAGGAGAGAGAGACCTGTATCGGGAGAAGTAAGCGAACAAACAGAATGCTCAGACACACATCACAAGACAAACCCCCAAACGTGCCATTGGGTTTTGTGTTTGCCATCTGTGACTGAGCATGGGGTCTGCTCTTATGAGTGGGCTTGTGTCCCCGGTGAGACTTCATTGGAGAAAACGATATTCTCCTTTGTAGAGACCTCACATCTTAAAACACCAACACAAGGCAGAGAGGGCCAGCTAGGAATGACATGGGTTTTCGAAGCCACAAAGCCTGTTCTCAGTAACACATCTCTTCCAAGCCACACCCCCTGATTCTTCCCAAACAGTTTCACCAACTGGCACCAAGTACTCGAATAGATGAGCATGTGGGGGCCGTTCTCGTTTACACCCCCATACCAGCTCACATAGCTACACTTCGTAGAATAGCACACAGCCATTCTGTAATGCTTTATCTCAATATAGTTTTGTCATAGAGCACTTGCAAGGTTCTGTTCCTAGTATCATGGGAAAACCCCCAAGATGAATACCTTAGCTCAGCTGTTTACACCGTGAGCAGACCTCATAAGCTTCAGATTTACTTCCTCAGTGCCACATTCAAAGGCTTCTGCTGTCGGATCTGGGCTTCCTCATACTAGGACTTACTTCATTTAAGACATGTATTACCAGGCCACCTGCCCTAGCATTTGCTACATCCTGTTGGGTCACCTAGAACTTTTGATCCTTTTGTTCCCACCTCCTGAGTACCAGGATGACAGGCATGCTCTCTGCTTGGTGTATGTGCTGCTGGGTAGTTTAGGAAAGGCTTCCTGCATGCTAAGCAAGCACTTTATCAACTGAGGCTGCACTGTGATCCCCGTTCATCAGTCTCCTTTAGGAGACTTTACGCAGCAGTCAGTGCTGTTTGACCTATAGTGAGTGTTTGTTGTCAAGTAAAGACCATGAGACTTTGGCAGATGGGAACATGCTGTGTGTCCTCCAGGTTCGGTACCACCTGATGTTGCACATCCAGATGCAGCTGTGTGAGCTCTCGCTGTGGGACTGGATAGCTGAGAGGAACAAGCGGAGCCGGGAGTGTGTGGATGAAGCTGCTTGTACGTACCAGCTGTAAATCTGCTTGCCTCAGTAGTTTTCAAAAACAACTATGCGATAGTAGTTGGCCGTGATATAAAATGTTTGTTGATATTTGTGATGGTTGATGTTAATGATGAAAATGTAAACTTTTCTCCCTTGAGTTCCTTTATTTATGGCAGTGGGAAAAGAAACTAAGTTTTTAAATAGCAGTATGACAATTTAAATCACTGATTTTGGATTGAAATTTTTGGTGTATATTTGTGAAATGTACATATTTGTGTGGGTGTGTGCTCATTAGCATGTGTGTGGAGACCAGAGGTTCATTTTAGAGGTTGTGTTTCGCAGTCATTACCTGCCATAGTTTTAAGGCTATTTGTTACTGATTTGGCTAGGTTGGCTGGCCAGTAAGTTCCAGAGCTGTTCCTGTCTCTGAGTCCAAAGTATCCACTTGACAAGTACTTTCAAAACAGTGTCTTTAGAGACAAGAAAAAGCTGAGAAATTGCCAGTAGCCAGAGGAGTTATAGGAAGGATAGTTGGGCTTGCAGGCATATACCAACCATGCCTGGCCTTGTTATTAGACTCTTACTGTAGCTGGGGTGGTTGGGGGATCTACCTTCAAGTCCTGGGGCTTACAGAGGTTGAAATGGGAGGAGTTCCAGGCTACAACATGAGACCATCTTCAACAACAAAAAGGGTCGGTGAGGTGGTTCACTGGGCATGACGGTGTTTGTCCCCTAAGCCTGATAGTCTGAGCTGGGTCCCTTGGACTCGCCTAGTAGGAGAAGACTGACTCCATATGTTGTCCTCTGACCTTCACACTTGCTGATGACACATGTATACCATCCATACACACACATATAGACACATGAATACAATGTAAAGAGTTGAACCACCCACAACCTCTCTTCTTGTTACTGTTAGGAAATCTCTTAGGGAATGTCCTTTTTTTTTTTTTTTTTTTTTTAAAGAAATTTTTGTTTTAGTACAGGACATCCAAGTTTGGCTTTCTCTTTGTAACAGCCTTAGCTGAGACTAGGCTGGCCTCGAACTCAGAGATCCAACTGTCTGTAATTCCTCCAAGTGCTGGGATTAAAGACATGCACCACCTTCCCTGCCTGACTTGATTTCTTAAATTTTTTATGCACCCAAGTCCCCCATTCATCCCCCCCATCCCTTCATATCCACCCTCTGCCTGTACAACATCTGCCACAAAATATAATAAATAAATAAATAAATAAGTACACCTTTACCTGCAAATGTTCATTGCAGTGAGTCATTGGTCTTGTTCGAGGCCTCTGGCTTGTGCTGCACTATCCATCCCGGATCCTCACAGGGACTCCTCCTGGGTATCCTGTTGTTGCCTGGTGTCAAGGAGATCCTGCAGCCATGGATCTGCAGGACTGGCCCTTTTACTCAGTCCAGCAGGTCATAGATGGCGTAGATGTTGGGGTGGACCAACTCAGGGCCCTGGATCTGGGCCTGGGTGGTAGCTGAGTTAGTCTTCCCACCTCTCCTGTATCCACACCACCAGGGTCATCTCCCCTTCACTGCTTGGGATAGCTCACCCAATGCTGCAGTTAGAAAGGGGCAAGATCAGCCCTCCAGCTCGCAAGTCCTCCAGGCCAGCTCACCTGCACCCACACCACCCGAGCCACCTCTACTGTGCTGCCCAGTCAGGGTGCAGGGCCCTGCTCCCCCGAGTGCCACAGCTGGGCAGGGCCAGCTCTTCCATGTGCTGACTGCTGTAGGTGGCAAGGGAGTAGGCATCACCTCTTCACACATGCTACGTCACAGCAGACAAGGGGCAGGGCCAGCTTTCCCACGCTCACACTCTGGGGACTCATGCCCTGGGGCCCGCTTACCCTCACCCCCACCACCAGTGCCAACTCTCCTGTGCTGCCCAAGCGAGGTGCAAGGCCCAGTCTCCGAAGTGTTGTAGCTGGTGAGAGGTGGGGCCAGCCCTCCTGTCTCACATCTTACGTTGTATCGTGACATTGATTTCTATACGTGTTAGGCTGCATTCATGTCTAGCCTGAGAAGCATGACGTCAGCGGGCTTCAGGCCGGATGTGCCGTAAACCATTAAAAACCAGCAAGTTAACTTGTAGACTTTAATAGATGACTTTCTTCTTTCCTCCTGTGCTTTTACTCTACTCAGCACTCCGTCATTTCTAGCAAATATGACACAGATGGCTAGAAGCTTATGCCTTGGGAAAGACTTTACTCCCTCACAGCCCTTTTGATAATAATGTCTTAATCTAGTGTGGACTCGGCAGTAGAGTAACCTTAGACTCCAGCATGTTAAGAGTCAAAGAGGAGGGCTGAAGAGATGGCTCAGCCGTTAAGAACACTGACTGCTCTTCCGAAGGTCCTGAGTTCAATTCCCAGCAGCCACACAGTGGCTCACAACCATCTTTAATGAAATCTGATGCCCTCTTCTGGTGTTTCTGAAGACAGCTATGGTATACTCACATATAATAAATAAATCTTTAGAAAAAAAAAAGCATCAAAGAGGACTACCACTGTAATTTAGCCTCTTAATTCCTGGTCATTGCTTAGAAAGTTGTCAGTACAGTGTCTGGCAGAGCTTAGAGGTACCATTTTGGAAACACAGTGTCAGTGTTGGGTTTCAGTCTGTGATGTTTTACTTTAATAACCTTTAATAACGGAGAATTCTTTCTCCTTAGTTCTATGTTTTAGACCATTCTGCATGTTTGACTGTTTAAGTGACAAAGGTTAATTTGTTGAGAGCTTTTAACATTTAGATGTTAATGTCGTTTAATGAGTTTAAAGAAATAGGGACATGAAACCATTTGTTTTTAAAATTCCAGGTCCCTATGTTATGGCCAGTGTTGCAACAAAAATTTTTCAAGAATTGGTGGAAGGTGTCTTTTACATACATAACATGGGCATTGTCCACAGAGATCTGAAGGTAAGCAGACTGCTACATTGTGAGCACAGCAATGGCGTCTCAGGGGATGATTTGATGTGGGCTCATAGGGTACAGTGAAGTGACATACCTTTATCTTTTAGGAGGTTGTCATTGCTGCCATATAACTTGTTACCCCGAAGGTCCAGAACTCCTGGTTGGGAGGATGGCTCAGCCAGTAAAGTGCTTGTCATGCCAGCATGAGGAATTGAGTTTGTATCTCTAGACTCTACCTGAAGAGTCAGGTACAGTGGCACTCGCCTGAACTCTCAGTGCTAGGGAAGCAGAGACAAGAGGATTCCTGGGCTCCCTGGCTGTCCGTTAGGTCATAATTGAGGAAGGTGTCCATTGTTAACTTTTGGCGTATGTATATATAAATACATATTCACGTACACGCGCACACACACCCACATACACACACACAGCAACTTCTCCCCCAATACTAAAAATGAAGCCCTTAGATTGAATTTAAAAATAGTTATTTGGGGTCATTTGAGCATTGTCTTAAAGTATGAATATAGTAAGGTATATTGCTTTCTAATGTAACTGGTGATGGTGAATATACTCAGTGTTAGTAGAAGTCATATCTCATTGGTTAAAATATGTTTCTAGGAAATGTTTTTTTTTTTTTAATTTGGTTGTTTTTTTAAAAAAAAAAAAAAACTTTAAGAAAAAAAAAAGGCTGGGCGGTGGGGTGGTTGCTGTTAATCCCAGCACTTGGAAAGCGGAGGTGAGCAGATCTCTGTGAGTTTAAGGCCAGCTTGGTCTATAGAGCAAGTTCTAGGACAGCCAGGGCTACACAGAGAAACCTTGTGAGGGTGAGGGTGTGGGTGGGTGGCAAACAGACAGTCTGACAAACATCTTTTATTCCAGCACTAGAGGTCCTCAGGGTTGTGTCTCAAGGACTTAAACTAAAATCAAATCCTAAAACCCTCAGACCAAACCAAAATGAAAATACAAACCCAGTGGGCAACTTGAAGTTAGCGTGAACTACATAGTGAGATCAAAAAACCAAAATAAACCACCCATGAAACAAACAAACAAACAAACAGAACCCCCATAGGACTGTTGTAGTTTTAATTCCTAAAAGACCATCAAGGAAAGATAAATTGTGCTTTCCTTTTTGGCTGACACATCTTAAGGCAATCAGCCCTCTTTTCAGGCCAGAATTAAATCATAGGAAGGTATCAAATGAAACTTTGGAACACCATGACAGTTAATGTGCAAGTCACTTTAATTTTTGGAGGGATTAGGGACCAGTAGTTTGTGCGTTGCAGTGTAAAGTGAAGTCCAAGTGTTTTCTGGTATCTGTCTAGCCAGAAAAAATAGTTTGAGTTGCTGAGGCTCTGGCACAGAGGCGCGGGGTTCTCACTTCAGCAGGTAGGTGAAGTCGTAAATGCCGTATATGGAGTTCCAGAGCTTGGCCGGCAGCAGCTTCTTGAGGTGGAGTTTGTGCTTCTCCCCATAAACATTTCTGATGTTTCTCTTACAGATGGCCTCTAGGGTTAAAGGCTTTTTCGATAACTTTATTAGGGTTTCCCTTAAGAGGTGGAATTCTGGCAGCATGATTCCTGCCGGTAGGACCCCTTGTTTATTGCTCAGTCTTAAAGGATAAGTGCGGTAGAGCAGCCTGGCCAGAAGCGTGACATCTCTAATGTTGGAACTGCGCTGAAGATACATATAAATCGGAGATTCCCCATTTCTTGTTAAAATGTTAACGTTTGCCTCAAATTCCAGCAAGAGATTGATGATCACTTCTCTGCCTCCAAAGCAGGCCTCGTGCAGAGCTGTCTGGCCCTCGTGGTCCTGGGCATTGACCTGGGCTCCATGACTTAGCAGCAGCCGGATGCAACCCACCCCGGCTGCCAGCAGTCGGCCGGCCTTGCTCGATGCAGTGCACACTGCCAGCTTCAGGGCGGTGTTTCCGGTGGAGGAGATGGCACAGTTCACGTTGGCCCCACAGGCAATGAGGGTCTCGATCATGTTTTTGTTCAGTATGTCTGCAGCCATGTGGAGGGGCGTCATGCTGGATTCATTAATAGCATTGACCTGGGCACCATTTTGAGCCAAAAAGGAGAGAACTGGATAGGTCCCATATGTTATGGCCAGATGAAGGGGTGAGTGTTTGTTGCTGTTGTCTACCCGGGCATTAACTTGAGCTCCGTGGTCACACAAAATTCGCAGACACAAGACAGCATTATTCTGAATGTCCGTCAGGATCTTTTGGATCCGAGTGCTGGGTTTGGTCCATGTAGTGGAAGTGACTGGCCAGTTCAGCAGCATCAGGTGAAGAGTCGTGAGGCCTTGGGCGTCCCTGGAAGGGATTTACCACGTGTTAAACTGGGGGCACCTCAGTGAGGGACAGTGAAGAATTAGTGCTCAGGAAGGCAACTTTTCTTTGATGAAGCAAAATGGTTCACTGGAGAGTAATAAATAAGCCCACCATCTATTTGGTCTCTCCTCCCAACCCATATTGTCAGATTTCTGAGTGGTGCCCGACTTTCTGTTTTCTACAGGTGAGCCATTATATTGTGTGAGTTCTTTAGCTTGCTGGATACCATTCTTGTATTAGTCCTCACCTTGTCAGCACAGTAAGTTTCATCCGAATGTAATCTGTACACAGAATGGCACATATTATCTGACTCACACACACACACACACACACACACACACACACACACACACACACTCACTCACACTCACACACACCCCTCCTAACTTAGGCCCAACAGCATGCTGAGGTAACTCACCTTACTTCTGGGTCAGCACCGTGCTGTAACAAGCAAAGCAAACTTTGTGGCTTGCGGTATTCGGCGGCCAGATGGATGGGAAAGATAGGCTGTGTCTGCTGCAGGGAAACCGCAGTGCATTACAAACATGGCTACTCGATGCTGACTGGGCCACAGTCTGAGCACTTTAGCAGTGGTTTAGCTTTGCTTTACCTCATGCACTGAAATGTTGTGTTTATTTGTTTGTTTTTGCTTTTGCTTTTTGGAGAAAGTTTCCCTAAGTAGACGGGGCCTGAATCTCACAGGCAGATCCGCCTGCCTCTGCCGCCTGAGGCATGTGCCGCCATCCCTAGCGAAAGCTTTTCTTCTTGTATTTAAATGGCCCATAACTGGGAAATTTAAATTATAGGCTCTGTGTTTTAGAACTGAGCATGTTAGTGCACACTTGTACCTAATCCGAGCCCCTGGGAGGTGGAGGTGGAGGTGGAGGAGAGTCGGGAGTACAGGCCTTCTCTGGCTATAAAGACCAGGAGCAAATTGCTTTGAAATCATTGAATCCTTAATTAACCCACACATTGAATAACAAGACCATGTTACATTTTTTTTAGGTCTTGCCAAAGCCATTATCAGCTATAAGACGTGGGTTTCCAAGGATTCATAGATATTGCAGTGTATTTAGCAGAGCTGATTATATTAGTTCTTAAAATACACCGCGTCTGCAGGATGGCAGGCGAGTGAGGCAAAGGGGTGCGTGCCCGCCCTGCCCTCCACCCCCCAGCCCAGCGGCTTTCCGTTTGTTTTCTTATTTTAGAGAAGAAAAAAGAGAAAGCTGATTACAAAAGCAAGGATCAGCCAGCTTTGGGGGCTCCTACCTGCAAAGCCAGCACCCGGGAAGTGGAGACGGAAGGATGCTTGCAAGTTTTAGGCCAGCGCAGATAACATGGCCCCGCTAGGCCAGCCTGAACTGTAGAGTAAACCCAGCCTCAAACAAGCAACCAACCGACCAACCAAACCGAACATCTAGAGAGGTGTGGGTAGGAAGTGAAAGATAATTCACCCACATGGCATCGCCGCTGTGGGTGCATTCTGGAAGGAGGTTACTCTTCCCAGCCACACGAGATGTGTTTCATCCATCCATCTGTCCGTCCATCCATCCATCCATGTGTGGGAGTGCAAGGAGGAGTTGCAGGCTAGGTAGGGTATGTATACTGGCCCTGGGTGATGGTCTGCGGAGCCCTGTGTTTTCTGAGGTCCTTCAGTGCTGGGATCAGAAGGGTGTTTCTTGAATGTGACAGAGTGTAGGGAGTACCTGACTCAGGAGTCTGTAGCCGGTGGAGCTGGCCAGGATGGTCAGGGGCTGGTTGACAGGGTGGGTTCTGAGAAGTGTCTTGATTGTGTGACAGTCTTCCTTGATGATGGCCTCATAGAGTTTAGAGTGCAATGCTGTGGCCAGGCTCTCCTCCAGCAACATGGCGCTGTCGGCTACCAGGTCTCTGCTTCCCCTCTTGGTTATGTTTCCCATGAGAACGGCTTTAGAGCAAGGGTTTGCAGGCGAGGGAGGCTGCTGTGGACTTGGTCAGTTTCCTCTCTTACGATGATGGTCCCTTTGGCCCAGTTCTAGAACTGTTCTAGAATTGTGCTTGTCAACAGAATCCTTTGTTCGGTCCTTTTTTTTTTTTTTTCTTTTGACACAAGTTTTCTCTGTGTAGCCCAGGGTGTCCTGGAATTCTCTGTGTAAATCAGGCTGGCCTCAAATGCAGAGACCCACCAGCCTCGGCCTCCTAAGGGCTCGGATTAAATGTGTGCACTGAATCCATTTCTATAGTGGAGACAGCACGTGACACTCTTCCCTCAGTATACAGTATCGTTTCTCAGCTTTTACACCCAAACTGGCGCCTTATAGTTAAAATCATTTCTTTTCCCTTACATGTCAACTGTAACTAAATCCAATTAGGCCTGTGAGATGGCCATGCCTACCACCAAGAGGGACCACCTGAGCTCTATCCTGGTGACACACACAGTGGGACTCCTGCAGGTTGTCCTTTGACCTCCTTCTTCATGCCATGCCGTGCATGCACACACATTAAAAAAAATTCTTTTATGTTGATAAATACCCTGTAGCTATCTTCAAGCACACCAGATCCCATTATAGATGGTTGTGAGCCACCGGGTGGGTGCTGGGAATTGAACTCAGGATCTCTGGAAGAGCAGCTAGTGCTCTTAACCGCTGAGCCATCTCTCACACATGATTTTTCAAAAACAAAACTCTTAGCAGGATCAAAACAGAGTAGGACGTATATTAACATAAAAATGAATTACATTTAATGTAACATTGTAACTTTTAATCTGTTGCTTTAAAAAGTAAAATCTTTTCTCCCAGTTACATGGTAATATTGTTGCTGTTATTTGAAACAGTCTCTTGCAGCTCTGGCTTGCTTCAAACTTGCTTTGTAGCTGACGGTGTCCTTGACCTGGTCTTGCCACCGCCTCTCTAGTGTGGATTGCCCCATGCCCTGCTTTATGCCCTGCTAGAGTGAGGACCCGTCTTTGTTCATGCTAGACAAGCACTCCGCCAGCTGAGCTACACCTAAGTTTTCATTTCCTAAATTAAAACTTGTTCCTGAGTGGCTGGCACTCAGCAACTTTGGGACTTAGGTGTGTGAGTGTATGTGTAGCATGCTCTGTGTGTGTGTGTGTGTGTGTGTGTGTGTGGCATGGTCTCTGTGTGAGTGTGGGGGGGGTATGTGCGTATATTTATGTGTGTATGTTGTATGAGTGTATATGTAGTGTGTGTATATGTGGTGTGGGTGTATATGTGACATTCACAGTGTGGTGTGGTGTGGTGTGTGTGTGTGTGATGTGTGTCTATATTATATGAGTATATATGTGGCATGCTCAGTGTGTATGTGTGTGTATGTATTTGTGTGTGAGTGTTGTATGAGTGTATATGTGGTGTGTGTATGTGTGGTGTTTGTGGCATGCTCAGTGTGGTGTGTATGTATTTATGTGTGTATGTTGTATGAGTATATATATGGCATGCTCTGTGTGTGTGTGGTGTGTGTGGTATGTATGTGTTTGTGTGTGTGTTGTATGAGTGTATATGGTATGTCTGTGGTGTAAGTATATATGTGGCATTCTCAGTGTGTGTGTGGTGTGTATATTTGTATACGTGTGTTATATGAGTGTGTATGTGGCATGCTCTGTGTATGGTGTGTGGTGTGTGTATGTAGTGTGTGTGTGTGTGTGTGGTGTATGTATTTGTGTGTGGTGTGAGTGTATATGTGGTGTGTGTGGGTATGAGTGTGTGTGGTGTGAGTGTATATGTGGCAGGCTCTGTGTATGTGGTGTGTGTGTGGTGTATGTATTTGTGTGTGTAATGTATGAGTGTATATGTGGTGTGTGTGTGGTGTGTGAGTGTATATGTGGCATGCTCGGTGTGTGGTGTGTGTATGTGGTGTATGTATTTGTGTGTGGTGTATGAGTGTGTATGTGGTGTGTGTGTGTTGTGAGTGTATATATGGCATGCAATGTGTGTGTGCTGTGTGTGAGGCAGAAGAGGATTTTGGATGACCTACTCTTTGACTCTCTCCCTTCTTCTCTTGATGCTGTGTCTCTCACAGAACCCGGGGCTAGGAGGCTGACAGCCAGTAGGCCAGTGATCCTCCTGTGTCTTCCGTATGATGATCCAGGGTTACAGGCACTCCTGGGCCACACCCTGTTCTTCACCTGAGCGGTAGAGACGTGACCCCTGCTCCATGTGCCTGCACAGCTGGCACTTCCTCACTGTGCTGCCCCTAGCCCAGCATGAGAGAGGGCTTTTCTTACAGTCCTTGATAGCTTGGGACTCAGCCATGTAAACCTAACTGGCTCCATATTCATAGTGATCCCCCTGCCTCTGCTTCCCAGTTGTGGCATTACAGGTGTAAACCTCCATGCCTGGCACTCAACAACTCTTAAGTTTTCACTGTTTGTTTTAGGAAAACTGAGTTGATTTCTATGCTTATTTGTAGCCTAGAAATATTTTTCTTCATGGCCCTGATCAGCAAGTAAAAATAGGAGACTTTGGCCTGGCCTGTGCAGACATCATCCAGAACGCAGACTGGACCAACAGAAATGGGAAAGGTGAGAATTTATTTGTCTACTTGTTTTCTTTATTTTTGCATTTAAAAATAGAAAGAGACATAGTTGAACATGCCTTTCCATTCTGAGGATCTCAGAGTTTTCATAAGCAAAGCTCAGGTGAGGCCAGCAGGCAGACGTCCCCTCAGGAGCTGCAGGGGTTTGCTGGCTTCACAGTAGCTGGCTTAATGGCCTTTTCAATCGCAGGAACACCGACACACACAGCCAGAGTGGGCACTTGTCTCTACGCGTCCCCTGAGCAGCTGGAAGGGTCGGAGTATGATGCCAAGGTACTGTTTGTCCCCCCTTCCTCCATACGTGCAGTTCTGTGGCAGGGTTGTTCCGCCATAGCTGAGTCCTGCAGGTGGTCTGTCTCATCAGACAAGCCAGCAA
Source organism: Apodemus sylvaticus (assembly GCF_947179515.1). Lineage (NCBI taxonomy): Eukaryota > Metazoa > Chordata > Mammalia > Rodentia > Muridae > Apodemus > Apodemus sylvaticus. The sequence continues at coordinate 22,837,657 of NC_067493.1, read as the reverse complement.
GAATATTTCCAAGGCTGGAGAGCTGGCTTGGCTGAAAGTGTATGTGTATGCACGCGCGCGCACACACACACACAATATCAAAAAGGAAAAGATTGCATTTCACCCAACTGTATGTGCATTGTCCTTTAGGCTATGTGACTATTTCAAATTCCACGGCTGTCACTAAATGTTGAAGTCAGCTTTCCCTTTAAAATGTCACCATTCATGTCAGGAAGCAAGACTTCATGGAGGCCTCTTCAGCCATTCACTCTCTGACTGTAAACTTAGGTAAACAGATGGTACAGGGAAGTGTGCCACCGACTCTTCTTGGGAGAGAATACAGATGCTGTAAGGTTTTAACACTCTTTATTCCTTGAAAAATGTTAAAATAGTCTTTTCAGTTTTGTTTTTAATTTTAAAAGCATTCTACTTTTTCTCTAGTACCTTCCTGGTACTGAGGATTGAGGCCATGGCTTGCATGTGCTAGTCTAGTGCTCCAGCACTGCGGTGTGCTCCAAGCTCCTTTTTAACTTTATGAGACAGGATCTGTATGGCCTCCCACCTGGACCCCCTAAGTGCTGGGATTGCAGACATGGGCTACCAGTTCTGGTTCTTGAAATAAATCCCAGATAATAAAAGATTTATTTATTTTATGTATGTGAGTACACTATCTCTTCAGATACACTGGAAGAGGGAAGACGGTATGGGATGGTTGTGAGCCACCATGTAGTTGCTGGGAATTGAACTCAGGACCTCTGGAAAAGCCGACAGTGCTCTTAACTGCTGAGCCATCTCCCCAGCCCCCACAGTGATCTTTCTAAAGAATCATTTCATTTTGGTTTTTAGTGACTAGAAAAGAGTTGCCAGGAAACTTCCTTGCTACCCTTAAGAGCCTATCTTCCTAATAAGCTCTCATTAGGGAAGGTAGGGCAGGTTTCTGCATGGTAACAGGAATGCACGGGGCTGGCCAGCTGGCTAGATGGCTAAGAGGCTTCTTTCAGAAGACCAGAGTTTGGTTCCCAGCACCTGTATCAGGCTGCTTACTTGGAATTCCAGGTCCATGCGATGATGCCCTCTTCTGGCTTCTTAGGACACCCTTACATATCACACACACACACACACACACACACACACATACACACACACACACATTCACACACACACACACACACTCACAATTGGTCTTTAAAAAATGTGTTCTATTATGAAGAGGCAGAGTTTAGCCTTAGTAGGACCTGGTGATAGTCTACTGTTGCTAATAGAGGAGTTGTGAATTGGTCATTGTGCCTGGGTCATTCTGTCAGGCCTGGATTATGGTGGGGTGGTGGGACAGTGTCCCTGTTGTATAGGGCAATGACTGTAGTGACTTTTGGGAGATACTCCTACCCTTCATCTGACCACTATCTTCCAGGCTTGTGTATACCCTTTGGGTATCGAAGGAATGGGGTTATGAAGGTCTCGGACACCTCTTACCTGAGTCAGATTCCTGCTTTTCAGGCCTGAGACACCCTGCTGTGTTCCCTTCTTTGGGGATGCTGTAAGGGACATCCTTACTTGAAAGGCTGTACTGTTAGAGGTGCCCTCCTAATTTTATAACACACTTTGCATGCCCTGTTTCCCTCCTCTGCAGTCAGATATGTATAGCTTGGGTGTGATCCTGCTTGAGCTCTTCCAGCCATTTGGGACAGAAATGGAGCGAGCCACAGTCTTAACAGGTGTAAGGACTGGTCGGATACCCGAATCCCTCAGTAAAAGGTGCCCGGTGCAAGCCAAGTATATCCAGCTCCTAACCGGGAGGAATGCGTCACAGAGACCATCTGCTCTTCAGCTGCTGCAGAGCGAACTTTTTCAAGCAACTGGAAATGTATGTAGCATTTTCTTTTTTAATAGTTACTGAATGTTTTAGTTTGGGTTGGGTATGCTTGTACGAGTCTGTCTGTCTGTCTGTCTATCTATCCATTGACAGGTTTATTAATTTTAAATATATTTTTATCTTATTGTGTGTGTGAACAAAGTGCACACACGATGCTCTGCCTCTTAAGTGCTGGGATTGCAGACTTGAACCGTCAACTCCAAGAGCTTTCAATAAGCTCGTCTTCCAGTGGCTCTCGACTCTGAGGTTGACATTGCTAATCTCCCTTTCACAGATAAGAAAGCCAAGATTTGGGTTAAATAATTTGCCACACAGAGACAGATACTGTTCCTACTAAGTGAATTATACTCATGGTAATTTAAGAATCTAGCTGTCTAGCCTTGAGTCTGTTTATCCTTAGTGCTCAGGCTGTTTTGAATGTTAGAAATTCCTTGGCAGAAAGCTCCCTGTGCTGGTGAGATGGCTCAGCAGTTAAAGGCACTTGGCAGACAGACCTCACACCCCAAATTGAATTCCCCAGAAACCATGGAAAGGCAGCGAGAACAGAGCACCCCACAAAACCTTGTCCTCTGACTCCCATATATGTTCCAGAGCATGTGTACTTCCTCCCAACCATAAACACGCCTAATAAAAATGAAGCCCTGCCCTGTGCTAGGGACAGACTGTCACAACATGGCTTCAAAGTAATTTCAAGTACAGCTCTTCAAACCAGCACCTTTGTTTCACAGTGGCCTGTGAAGGCTAACAGTTTTCTTTTCATGCTGAGGAAAGTATAAAGCTCAAAATAGAATCTGTGTTAGTTGTGAATTGCATTTCACAACTATGAGTTTTAGGGTTTATGAAAACAAAATAGTTTAAACCTATACTTAGTTGCCTGAGAGTTTCAGGTACTGAATTTATACAGAACCCACAGGCATATCTGTACCACCGAAGCAATTGCACACTGCCAACTACTGTCCTAAACTTAGTCTAGGCCATAGGTTTCTTGGGTGTTTTTGTTGTTGCTTTTCTGTCCTCATATATCTCAGGAGGAATGTTTTATTTTTTCTTTCCTAACCATGATTTCCCCAGATGATTGTACTAATGTACACAAAGAGGGCAGTGACTCTAAGCAGGACAGGAATTGACAGTAGTGGTAGGCCCGTGGTCTCTGCATAGCTTTTAGCATGCCACTTGTCTGAAGCTGGCTTTTTCCTGCCCTATGGCTATGGTGCCAAGATACCATCTCCTCTGCATGTTGAGATAGTGGGTGATTCATCCCTTTCTTGCTCTAGAAACCCTAAGTTTTCATTAAAGGTTGATTCAAAATATAGTCTTTAGTGAAGCTGGCCAGCAGAAGTTCATATGCAAAGTTTACATGGTAACCATGGAACCAAGTTACAAGTGTGTGTGTGTGTAGATATATGTATACATACATCATGTTCTAACTAGGTTACAGTTCTGTGTTGGGTCACAGTGGCCTATGGGCCCTAGGTTGGTCTTGGATCCCTAGTGCTTTGTTGCTGCAAGTATGGTCTCTAGACCAGCAGCCTGCAGTAGGATCCGCAGGCTGTGCTCAGTATTTGGACGGCAGTGCATGTCAGACTTTCCGGCTGTAGTCTCCAGGTCAGCAAAGGCATGGACTGTGGGCATCTGATAGCACAGCATTCTCTGGCCCTCCCTTCTCTTCTCCCCCCCCCCCACCCCCCCCAGCCAACAAATTCTGGGAGGACAATGGCTAGAGTTCTTCACTTTATGGATCCCAGAAGTGACTATGATTGGCACTAGCTTGTGCACCAGTTATAGTGATTATCTGAAAGATAAGCTGGGAGCTGGGGAGGTGGTTAAGAAGGCTGCTTGCCTCAGAAACATCACTGTTGGAAAAACAGTTCAGCAAGTAAGGGCCCTTACTTTAAGTCAAGTGTGGTCATCAGTCCAATCCTCAGTCATACATAGTGGAAGTAAAGAATAGACTGGCAAATCTCTTCTGATAGCCAAAAGTGCATCCTAGTATACATACACACCCATACACAACAATTTGTAAATGCTAAGATCTAATTTCTAAATTAAAAAACAAACAAAAAAAAATTTAAATAGCCAAGTTTGGTGGCTTGCACCTATAATCCTAGTGGTGATGAGATGGGCGGTGGGAAGCAGAATATCCTTGGAGGTCCATGATCCAGCTAGCTTGGCCTGATTGTCAAGTGACGTTCCAAGTCAGTACCTGGTGAGTTAACAGATGTACCAGCGCCAAGGACTAACTCTGAAGGAAGACACCCAAAAATCATTAATGGAGTGGGCTGAAGGGTGTCACTTAATTATAGTACTCTGTGGCAACTTGACACTTGAGCCTTGCAGGGGTGACTAGTGCTATTCAGACTATGACAGGTGCTGTTCAGGCCCAGCGAGGATGTCTGAACACTTCAAAGGCCAGGCCATTTTAATGGAGTCTAAACTGTTTTCTTTCCAGGTTAATCTCACATTGCAGATGAAGATAATAGAGCAAGAGAAGGAAATTGAAGAACTAAAGAAACAACTAAGTCTCCTTTCTCAGGACAGGACTGAAGAGATGAGCGGGAAAATGGGGCCTACCTCTGTGGCCTGAATTATGCTGTCACTCATGTGAAAGTGGACTTAAAGTACAGTCAATAGGAATATAAATTTTCAACCCTTAGCTGAGGAGAGGTCTGACTCCCAATTGTACTTTACAAACCTGTGTAAAGATATAAAAGGACCCCTACTTCCTTTTCCTCAAGGAACCCTTCGATGACCCAAGACTGAACTAAATTAAGCCTCTCCTTCCTACCTTTTCCCAAGTTTTGATTCCTGAATTTCCTACTTAAGTGTTATGGCCGACCCCTGAACCTTCAGGTAAGATAGCACTTTCTTTAAGCCCTGCCTATTGACATCCTCTCTCCCCAAGGCTATACACAGAAATCAGTGCTCCCTCCCCCACAACTGCTTGTCCCCAGGATGTATGCCAGCCTGGCTGCTGTTGCTGTGACAGCTGCAAGTCTTCCTGGTCTTTTCATACTGCAGCCATGGCCAGTCACGAAGACACTTGATCACTCCTTGGCTCCAAACTTCTGTGGGCTGTGCACTGCCTGGAAGGTCAGAGTTCTGCTTCTTAGCACAGTGCACTCTTCCCGCATCATCCTGCAGCTTGCCCTCAAGTGATCTTAGCAGCTGACATGTTTTCTACCTTTACTTTGAGTAGTCTCTCAGGATCCATTTCCTTCTTAAAGCCTCAACTCCCCAAACTACCTGGAATTCTCAGACAACAATCTCTGATGCCATAAAGTGCCTGCCCCTGGCTGGCAGTCATCTCTGTGCATTGCACTTGGTTTTACTGACTTTAAAATGAAATAAAATAAAACCCATATATTATATGGTGCTTTTATTGATGCCTGACAATTGGACAAGTCCCTTTCTGATGACAGACTAGAAGCTGTACCATTCTTCCGTTGAACCCTGCGAAGACCAGCTGCTTGAATTCACTTAAGGAGCTGGAGGGCAGTGCTGAAGGGGGCCAGGTTCTCACAGGACTTAAGCCACCGCTGCACATTGGTGGGTGCTGCCCCACCGCTGCCCCCAGTCTGCTGGAGCACGGACCACAGCACCACATCTGCCACAGTGAGCTCATTCCCAACCAGCCACGGGCTTTTTCCCAAAGCGGAGTTCATGGAGCGGAACACGGCTGCTTTTTCTTTACTGCTCCCTTCTTTCAGCTGAAACATGGCGATATCCACCCAGCTATCGATGAGGGTTAGGTTGACGGCATTATGCTTCTGGCCAAATAGAGAGAACAGGAAACGTGCGATGTTCCCTTCTCCTTCAATGGGGCACATTGTTTGTACACTGAACTTCATCTGTGTCTTGGGCACTGGAAAGGAAAAGACCACCACAGAGTCGGTGTATATTGTGTAGAAGAGGGAACTCATCACATTCATGAACTGAAAGCAAGATAATTTTCAAAAACATGACCAACATCTGTAATATTCAAGAGCCTTTAAGTTTTGTTTGCTTGGTTTCCCAGACAGGGCTTTCCTATGTCACCTTGGCTGTCCTAGAACTCCCTCAGTAATCTAGGCTGGCCTCAACTGATCAAAGGCCTGTGCCACCACTACCCAGATGAGCCTTCAGTTTTTAAATTTTTGTTGTTTCTGAGATTATGTTTCATTGGCCAGCCTAAAGCTTGTTCTATAGCTCAGACTGACCAGGAACTCAGACATCCACCTTCCTCTGTTTCCTAAGTGCGAAGATAAAAGGCACCTTCCACCACCCCAGGTTTTTAAGTGCAACCTACTCCCTTAAGTGGCCAAGGCCCAATGAGCTGACTGTGGGTAAAGGCACCTGAGTTCAGTTCCCAGGGCTTATGAGCAGAAGGTATACTGCCACGGACCACCCGAGCCGGGTATCGGGGTCCCTGGGATGTTGGTTCTCGGGGCAGGTGGGTAAGGATTCTGCTGTGACAAACAGAAACAAACACAGGCAGTTTGAATCTGAGTGTACTTTGCTGCTCTCAAGCAAGGGTTTTTATGAACAGAGAAACAGGTGTTACAACTCTGAAAAGCTGTGTCCAGTGAAGCAGCCCAATAGAGGGGACATACAATAATCATTTGGTACAGCAAAATAAAAAATCATCCAAGTGTTAGAACTTCAAAAAGGGTGCTTCCAATAACAACAGCCAGATAGAACAAATATGGTCATTTGGTACATCAGAATATAAAAATCATCTAAGGTTAGGTGGCAAATTTCCAAGAATAAACTAATGAATTTTTATGATCAGTTACTGTTTAACTTCTAGCTCCTGTTTTTCTGTAAATCTTCAAAGCATAAATTTAAACTTTTTTTTATTATTTAAGGCTTTCTTAAAACAATATACCAAAACCTACTTCCGATGACATACATGTAGCCAAATAAAATATTACTGTTGGGAAAGTTTATATTTATCTATATCAGTTCTATCTTATAGATGATTTATAAAGTGAAGCGCTGGCTTTCCCAGAGACGAGGTCATGGTTAGTGACTGTGTCTCAAGGGATGGTTTTGTAGTCATGATACTCACTTGGATCTTAGCCTAGGCTACCAGGCACATCTCGTATATAGGAAAGGAATAGAAAATATCAGACAGCTAAGTTGCCATGAGAACTACAGCTCAATAATTTTTCTCCAGTGAAGAGCTCCACAACCGGTTCCAGGAGGCCTCTCCCTGTTGAAGTCAGTCAACTCAGTCTGTGGAACTTGTCACACAGTTCCTACTGGAGGTGGTATGGCAGTATACCTTCTACAGGACAACATAGAACTTGTTCCTGACCTACAGGCTTCCCCACCCCCCCATGCAAACACATATACACACACTAACTATATGCTTAAATAGAATCTTTAAGTGACTAAGTAGCCTTTCCACTCTTGTGTTTATGATGGTTTTCATCAAGCTGGACAGACCTTGGACCATCAGTTCCATCCCCTTGCCATTAAATTTCAAGGCTACAGCCCAGAAACTAAATGTTCCATTGATTGCCCAGGGCAAGGATCATCACATCACTGTGGATGTGAAGCTGAGGGCAGTTAAGGTATCGCTGGGTGGCCCAGCATAGAGGTGCATGTGGATAATTCTCTTTGGAAGATGAGACAAGAAAACCAAAGGCCAGAGTTTGAAGCTAGCTTGGGTTATGAATTGAGATAGTCTCAAAATAGGAAAGGTATTACTGAACGGGTGACAGGCAATAATGTGTTTCTACCTAAATGAAATTCATTCAGGAGAGGCATTTCTCTGTGGGACAATGAATAAATGATACCCTGATATCCTTTGTAGGCCAAACAGAAAGACATTGTTGTTCCTTGAATGAGTTTTTAAAATATGACCAGTGGGCAGGGGTAGTAACTATTCCCTTGCTTTGCAAGGTACACAGGAGAACCCTTCCTCCAAGGCTCGGCTCCCCTGGAATTGTCTCACTGAGAAACCCCTCTCTCCAGAGCACTGAGGGCATCTGGTGCCCAGACTTACCTCCCTCTCCAGTGGCCCCACAAGCTGGCTAGACTTGGAGAGGATTTCACTGAACAATAATTGGCTGTAGTCAGTGCTGTGGACGGTCCCATACCTTTGCTAAGTAAGTTCAACCAAATCCCCCCATTTACCATCCTTCCAAATCAGAGTGAAGCCCAGCTGGTGTTCGTGGCGGGACTGTTTTCTAGCCTGCTCCCCGAAACACTGGAGAAGATGCTCAGGTACGCTCTTGACAGATGAATGTGTGTGCACAGTGGACAGGACCCTGTAGCGTTCACAGAGCAGCCTGTGCAGCACAAGCAAGGACAGTGGTGGGGAGGCTGGGTTTGCATTGATCACGATGTCTTTCAGCGCCCCATAATCCTAAGGGAGAGATCAAAGGCTAAAGCCAACAAGAGTCAATGGCCAGGTGAGGGGGCGCACACCTTTAATCCCAGTGCTCTGGAGGCAGAGGCAGGGGATGAGCTCAGCAAGGGCTACCCAGAAACCTGTCTTGAAACAAAAGTGCCTCTGTGTTCACAAATGAACCAGGAACTACCCCCAAGAACTTTCCAGGGTCTAATGAGTCTCAAATCCCACTTAATGATGCTGATGTGACCCCACTTGACAGCTGGGGAGGCAAGCAGGTTATTCAAAGTCACTGAACTCAGTAGGAAGTGCTGGCGGACACAAGCCTGGAAGTCAACACGTTCTAACAGAGGTAGGAGGATCAGGAATTTGAGACATTGAGCTATTAAAGTGAGTCTGGGGACAGCCTGAGGAACATGAGACCCTATCTCCAAACAACAAAACCCAGAACAGGGAAGACAGCTCGGTCTGTAAAGTGTTTGCCTTAAAACATAAGGACCTGAGCTCAAGCTTCAAGACCAGGTAAAAGGCGTGCTTGTAATCCCAGAGCTCAGGAAGCGGTGGACAAAGGCTAGAACCTGCAGGTCTGGCCAGCTGGTTGCTGGTGAGCTCTAGGTCAGTGACAAAGACTGAGCAAACATGAGCATCACCGGAGAAAATGCCTCAGTTTGTTCTCCAGCCTTCACATGCACTTGCATACATGTGCACACGAAACTGTGCACACACAAGAGTGGGTGCGGGCTCCCTGTTCAGAGGCTCAACACTGTGTCTGAGCCTTCCCAGCACACTGACAGTCAGTGCCTGGCTGACTCCTTGGGGTCTGGTCAGGTCTTGGTTGCTTCCTCCGTGCATGAAAATATGCAGGACAGATGAGAAGGTGGGAGAAAGGACAATCTAAGGCAGAGCACCAAGGCTGTCAAAGCCCTGGGTGAGTCACACTTGCGCTGTTTGTACCGTTTTATCAGAATTCTAGAGATTACTTCTTTGGCTTCTTGGATGACTCTCCTTCATCCTCAAGCACTACTTTTGCAGAAATGGAACAGCCCTGCATATGGCCTGGTCCTCTAAGTAGGTAGAGTCCTATAAGTTTCAATCTTGAATGCTAGCTGATACAGTTACTTTCTGTAGTAGCAAGAGAGCTGCTACTGACCCGTCTCTCCAGCTCTTGACAACCTACCTATTCTTGACAGACCAAACTTAAGCAAAGTACATTTGAAGAGGAAGACTGGAACTGGCTTGTTGTGATGTACTTCAATGGGCGAGGTGAGGGGTTTTTTTGGTTTGTTTTTTGTTTTTTTTTTTTTTTTGGATTTGGTTTTATCGAGACAGGGCTTCTCTGTATAGTTCCGGCTGTCCTGGAACTCACTCTGTAGACCAGGCTGGCCTCGAACTCAGAAATCCACCTGCCTCTGCCTCCCAAGTGCCGGGATTATAGGTGTGCACCACCATCACCCAGCGAGGTGAGATTTTTATATCTGTGTAGCCAGGGCATTTCCTCAAAGAGTGGAGACACTTTTGTTTTATCTAGTGTCATCTAGAATGAGCTGGGCTGCCCCTTCCTCCCAGGGCTCAGAGGTAGCTGACACAGACTGAGACGACAGAATGCTAGGACTGCCCTCTTCTCTCTCTCTTCACCCCTCAGCATGGCAAGGGGCCTTATATGTAATCATTTTATTTATTTTTTTGAGACAGGGTCTCCCTGTAACCTAGAACTCATGATCCTCTTAGCCCAGGCCCCAAGCGCTGGTATCACAGGAGTGACACCCCGCCCCCCAACACACACACACTTAACAGCAGCTCTAGGTGCAATCATTTAGAAAGGAAATAAAGAAAACAAGCACTTTGCTCCACCTTGGAAAACTACAAAGCCAAGCCACTGGCAGCATTTTCTGGCACTCACAGACACCTGGTTTCTCACCTTTCCAAGCACGGAATTCAAGTCCAATGCGTTTGTGGTCGAAGTTGTGGGCTCGTCAGCTTGCAGGATGTTGGTTACGTCCAAGTCCGCATCTGGGGTATGAATCATCTTTGAAAGGCCATCAACTGCAGCCTTCAACTCATATAAGCGTTTTAAAATATCATCCTGGCGAGATTCGAGGGCTTGCAAAGATGACTCGGATGTTTCCTAAAGTTAGTTTATCACCAAATTAGTTTGTCACCAAATTTCCATCGTCTAAAAACGCATGGCTCAGTATATAAAAGGTGCTTTGCTGGAGGTCCTGACAATTTGAGTTCCTTCACCCAGACCCATGTAAAAGGAGAAACCAACTCCTACAAGTTGTTCTCTGACCTCTACATGCATGCATGGTAGGCAGCCTCCTCCCCACCAAAATAAGGAAATGTTTTTTAAAAAATTAAAACTCTAATGAAGCAACAGAACCTCCTTTCCTCCAGTCCAAGGGGCCCTGCAAACTGATTCACAAGTTGCTCTACAACATCACAGAAACATGACCCAGGCCCCAGGTGACTGTGAAGCAGTCCTATTTGAGGGTGAGGAGAACTTGTTGCTCTTCCAAAGGGTGTAGTTTGGTTCCCAGCACCTACATCAGGAGGCTCATAACTGACTACAACTCCAGATCCAGAGATCTGACCCCTCTTGGTCTCCACAAGCACCCACACACAGCATTCACTCACAGACATGTACACATACATATAAATATGAGTAAAAAATAAATCTTAAAAAAAGAGTTGATAGCCGGGCGGTGGTGGCGCACGCCTGTAATCCCAGCACTCTGGGAGGCAGAGGCAGGCAGATTTCTGAGTTCGAGGCCAGCCCGGTCTATAGAGTGAGTTCCAGGACAGCCAGGGCTATACAGAGAAACCCTGTCTCAAAAAAGCCAAATCTAAAAAAAAAAAAGTTGATTCTCTATTTCAGGTAAGTTAGATGAGAAAAATAAAGTGCAAATAAAACACTGCACCCCTCCCCCTCCAGCCCTTCTTTTCTGAGAGACAGTTTGACTGTATAGCTTTAAGTGGCCCAATGCTGTTTCAGTTTCTAGTGTGCTGGGATCACAGATGTGTACCACCACACCCAAAGCAAAAAATTCATCTCTTTTAAAATACAGGGAGGATCTTTGCTGTGTGTTGTTCAGGATGGCCTCTGGCTTCTGGACTCATGTGATCTTCCGACATAGGCCTCTCATTGTACCCAGAATCCTTTACTCTCAGTAACAGGCTAATTAAAAATACTTGGTTTAAGCCATATAGAGTGGTGTATACCTGTAATTCCAACATTTGGGAGGCTGTGGCAGGAGGATGAGGAGTTTAAATACTGCCTCAGCTGTTGCATAGCAAGTTAGAGGCCAGCATGGACTACGTGAGACACGCACCACACCTCAACCACACACCTTCCAAGACTATGTCTGAATGAGCAGACAAAAGATGGAGAGTGGTCAATATTACATAATTTATACAAAGAAAGGGGAGACTATTTTAAGGCAGTACTGGCATTCTCATATCTTGGTCACCTGGAGCATTCACTACTGAGATGATAACCCCACGAAGAGGAAACAGCTCATCCTTCATATCAATGCATCCTTTTTGCTAAGTACAGTCTGGCATGCATTAAGAAACCCATCATAGTTGCTGAGGAATAGATTTCAAATTACAGGCTTTATTTCGGTTTTTGAGATATTTATTTATTACATGCGCACACGTGAATGGAGGTCAGAGGACAGCACAAGGAGAGGGCACTGAATCTCTCCTTCCTCCGTGAGGATTCCACAGGTCAGTTTCAGATGCTTACTTACGGAGCCAAGAATTTTGTTCACGGAGCCACCTCACCAGCCCAGTTTTGTATCTGTGTGTTGGGAGGTGGGGGGAGGCTACAATTGCCTTAAAAGCAACTTCCTAAATGTTGGGATTATAGAGGTGCAACACCACATCCCATGGCCAGCACTTCAGTTTCTTTAACAGCTTGTGTTGTGATTTGTGTGTGTGTGTGTGTATGCAGTCTTCTTCATTTATACAAATAGCAATAGGAAGCCGTATCCCACCAGAGTCCAAGTAGCAGCATCTAGATCCAAACTGAATCAACATATGTTGAAGCAAGTGAATTCAATGGGACTGATTTCTGACTTCTAGTCCAGCTTGACGGAGGTTCTCGCTCAAGACCTATTTATCTCACTGCTACCTACCATGCTCACCTGCTGTTCCCTTGCAGAGAATAGACTGTGACCCAATGGTGTCATTTTATGTATTTAGAAGCAGTCAATTCTTTGTGTGGCTCTGATCTCAAATTACTTATCCATGTTGTTATCCTCTGCTAGAGGAATTGCTATAGCAGCAGGTTGGGTGCCATCTAAATGTTCATGAAACTCTGAGCGTGACATAGCTGTTGTCATCATGGAGTCAGAGTGGCTTTGATTATCCATGGGACCCTCATAAGATCTGGGTCATTAGCAAGCTCTTTGGAAGGGGGAGGGCTTATGAGGCTGAGCTGGAGCACCCTCCCCCAGGATATACAACCAGTTAATATTTGCCTGAAGTGCTTTCTATAGTGGTGTAGCTGCCTGAATACTGCCCACATTCCTGTATGTAACCCTGATTAAACTCACTGACTTTGGTAGAATTCTTTCTATGCTTCTACCCTGAAGCAAATGGGTGTTTTTTCAGGTCTCTCCAGGAAAGTAGTCACATAATATATCAACTTTTAAAGAAAGAAAGGCGGACTTAAGAAACTAGACAGGGTGGGGAGTGGAGGGATGGCTCAGAGTACTGCTCTTCTAGAGGACCCAAGTTCAACTCCCAGAACCACGTCAGGTGGTTCACAACTGCCTAGAACTCCAGTTCCAGGGACCCGACACCTCTGGTCTCTTTAGGCACTTAAGCTGACACACACACAAACACACACAAATTAAAAAGTGAAAATAATTCTTTAAAACAAAAATCATTTTAAAAAAACAAACAAACAAACTAGCCAGGGCTGGAGATGCAGCTCCCTGGTAGAGGTCTCATTGAGCATATGCAAAAGCCTGGACTCCATCTCCAGCACAAAATAAAGCTCTGCTGCTTGAATGAAGGTGATAGTCCCACTGGGGATTGTTTTTTGTTCCCTGGGAATGTACAGTTGCAGGTGCATTTGGCCATGCCTCTATGACAGTGTCTAGCTGAAGGACCACTGATCCGTGTCTGTTGTTGTTTTCACAGTTCTGTAGCTAGACAACTGTTAATATCACTAGGTTTTGAATTAACCAATTCTCTTCAGTGGAGGCGAGACAAAGGCTGACAAGGAGCAGGAAAATTGGCCACAACAGCATCTATTTACGTATTTGTCCAAAATGCCAGATTTCCTACCTGTTGGAAATTTGGGCTGTGATAATCAGTAGAAAATTGAATAGGGGGAGGGGAGGAATTGAATGGGGGGGGGGCTGAGAACGAAAAAGGAAGGGCATGACAACTTCTAAAGTATGTTGGGAGGATAAAGGTTATTGTAGATAAAAGGGAGAGCAGAGGCAGTCAGCTGGGGGAGTCTGGAGTGAACATGGCCAGAGTGATCTGGGAGATTGGCCAAGAGAGTGGCATAGCCAAATGGCGTAGTTATCTAGGGGCCAGAGGAACTGAGGAGAGGGAACCCAGCTCAGCACCAGGCTGGAGATTTCAGGGTAGGAGATGGAGTACACCAGTCAGGAGGGCCCTGTAACAGGTAGACTGCAGGATGCTGGGTGGACCTGAGGACCAGTATCTGCTTTGATATCTTAGGGCACCCAAGTTAATCATTTGACGACTAACAAAAATCTGCATAAGTCTTCAGGAAAAGAAATCAAACAATAGTGATAAGCAAGGCAAGATGATAATTTTGAATTAGGCAAGGTGGCACACACTTCTCACCCTAGGCCAAAGGAGGAAGAGCTCATGATCACCCTTGGCTACAAGAGTTCAAGGATAGCCTGGGCTACAAAAGCACTGTTTCTGCCCCACACCCCCACGGTCAGGAAACATGAAAAAGGACCTCAACTTATTTAGAAATTGGAGAAATCCAAATTATAACTACATTAGGATGTCTACATTATCCTGCCGGTAACAGCTTAAACCTGTATAACCACTCTGAAAAGGAACTTATAAAGTGGAAGGTAAACCTACCCACTAGGCCAGGAATTCCATTCCTATACAGGCTATTTAAATAGTCTATAAATTCCAGTGACTGTGAGTGGGGGCTGGGTAAATAAGTAAGCGGGGTGTGGCCAGGCAGTGTAGAGGAACATGATCACTATCTTTAAAACAAAATCTTGTACAGCGGCGTGTCAGACAACAGAACACATATTATGTTTCCAGTACAAGATTATATAGGTTAAGGAAAGACGCCACAACCTAACCGCGAAAAAACAACACATAACTACAGTAAAAGTAGAAACCTCTTGTAGAAAAGTTCAAGTGGGAAGGATGGGGCACTAAAACCGTCAACCTGGGTTACGGTAACCCTGGGATCGCTCTGAAAATTCCTCGGAATGCGCATTTTTTGTGTGGTTCACTTTTCTATGCGCCTGGCGATCGCGACAGGAACCCGCGGCAGCACTAATCTCGGTGGGTTTTGTGGGACCCAGCGCTAGACTGGACCGGGGATAGGGCAGGGCGCAGCGCGAACAGCGCCTGCGCACTAGGCAGGGGCCGCACGCTCCTACCTGCACGTGGCCCGCGTCGGTCGCGGGGCTGGTGGTCTTGCTGTGCACGTTGGGGAGCCGGTACATGCAGGTTGGAAGCTCTACACGCAGAGGTGCGCTGCCTCCATGATAGGGCTTTACCTGGTACATCGGCATGGTGGGAACCAAAGGAAGGTAGCAAGCGAGGGACTGGAACGCTCAGAGGCCACCCAAGGCCAGCTCAGACAGTAGCCGCCTTCTTTCCGACTCTCCTACTGGCGTTCCGGAAAATGAAGTCCCTGAGCTTTTATTGGACGGTCTGGTCTAACGTCACCAACTTGACCTTTGAGTTGGCCAATCAACGGTAAGGAGGTCTTAGCATGCCTTCACTACCCCGCCCGGAAGGGGCGGACCATATGTCAAAAGCAGCCAATGAGGGGCCCAGGAGACGCGTCTCCACGAGAGCGACCGCGCGAACTCTCCCGCGGTGTGTAACTGGAGGAGTACTGCATCCATGGAACAAACTGAAGGCGCGAGGTGAGCCGGGCTTGCGGTCTCTGGGCGCGTTCTTTAGAGTTCCCGGTATCCCGGGCCTCTGGAAAGGGCCGGAAGTGGCTGAGGCGCGAGGCAAACTCGCGGACTCAGAGAGGAGTTCGCTTAAGCAGGGCCTGGTTCCCTGTGAGGAAGCCAGAGCCTCGGCGTCCTCCGGCCGCGGGCCGTGGTCTTAAAACCCAGCACGAAAATAAATCGCAGTAGACAGAATTCGTTTCCCTTCCTTCCTTCCTTCCATCCTTCCTTCCTTCCTTCCTTTCTTTTTTTTTTTTTTCTTTTTGAGTCTTTGTACTTGAAGACTTGGAGAGCGAAGCTTAAAAGGCTCGGGCTGATTTTGCAGTCAGTAGGGTTGTTTAGATTCGGTTATATTGTGCTGCTTCTGTGCGTTTGGTATCATGTTCACAGGTGGCATCAAATCAGTGAAGCACATCTTCCAAGGCCGGCACAGTTACATTAGGTGACAGATTTGCAAATGCAAATTTGCTGTCTGTATTTTAACATCGCGATTTCCTCTGAGATCCTCTGCAGTTAGAACTTAAGAGTCAAGTGCAAGTTTTGGGTTTTGGTTTTTTTGTTTTTTTTGTTTGTTTGTTTGTTTGTTTTAAGGCAGTGCTTTGAACTCAGGATCCTTCTACCTCAAACACCTGAGTGCTGTGATAACTGAGGTTCTGGGCAAGGTAGATTGAAGAGAAAAGAGGTTTGTTTGTTTACTTCCTCAGGGTTTTTGGATGTCTAGTATATGTCAAACCATATGGAAAACACGCCAAAATTGTTACTGCAAGGATGCACCTATGTTCTATTTCAAAGCCGGAAAACTATTTTTACTGTGACTAAACCATAGGGGAATTAGTGAGAGTAGACTGGAACCTTGTCATTGCTAGACTTCAAACTTCATATGATAGGCAGTGAGCACCACTAAAACGTTAAACCTAAAGATTTTTTTTTGGACAGGATATGTAATTACAAAAAGAAATTAATGGGAATCAAGCCACACCTATAATCCTAGCATTAGGTAGGTGGGAACAGGAGCATCAGGCGTTCATAGTTACCTTTAACTACATAGGGAGTTTGAGGCCACCCTGGGCTACCTTGGATCCTGTGTCAAAACGAACAAAAAGTAAAACAAAACTGGCGGTAGCAATCAGGATAGATTGGAGACAAAAAAGTGATTAAACTCGGAAAGCCAGTACAGAGACTTAATCGGCTGAGTGTGGTCGTGAGGTGGGACTGTCATTTGGAGGCTGAGAATAAGCTTCTGTCACAAACATGAACGTTGAGGACTTTGTCAGAGCAGTGTAGGCAGTGTGGATTTGGGTTCAGGTTTCAAAAGCAATTATGAGAATAGTTACACAGTTGGGAGATGATGTTTGTCAACCAGTATTTCCCACCAAACTTTAACTTTTTAAGAACTGTGTATAAAACTAACGTTGCTTCATTTAACTTTTCAAGAATGAAGAACTCTATGTTGTAAAAGCTTTATTGATCTGTCCCTTGAGGGATACAACAGGTCTCCTCCATATAGATGCATAGATAATTAGATTTTTCAATATCAGGGAGTTTTAAGTACATATTAATGGATGTTAAGATTGTAGAGCATTCATGTCTGCAAGTGAAATGAGTGGGTTCATATAACGACTGAATGTTTACAGATCAGTCATTTACTAAGATTAGAGTCAGAGTGGAAGCACATCTGCTTTGTCTAAGTATTTACTTTGTGTTTTGTTACTGTTTTTTCTTTTGTTTTGTTTAGTACAGAACGTGCCAAGGCCATCAAACCTATTGATGGGAAGTCAGTCCATCAAATTTGTTCTGGGCAGGTGGTACTCAGTTTAAGCACTGCTGTGAAGGAGTTGATAGAAAATAGTATAGATGCTGGTGCTACTAGTATTGGTAAGTTTGGAAAACTATTCTTTTTTTTTATTCATTTTATATATGTGAATACACTGTCACTGTCTTCAGACACATCAGAAGAGGGAGGGCATCTGATCCCATTACAGGTGGCTGTGAGCCACCATGTGGTTGCTGGGAATTGAACTCGGGACCTCTGGAAGAATAGTCAGTGCTCTTAACTGCTGAGCCATCTCTCCAGCCCATGTTTTGGAAAAGTTTTAAGCAACAAGAAATAATCATTCATGCTATTATTTAAGAAACATTACTGGATGACTAGAAAACAAATACTACTGTACCAATTATTACTATTTTGACATATACAGTTAACAGTTGTTGTGTGAAAGACTTTCCCTGGGGAAGCGCAACACACACAGGCCCGCCCACCACTGATACGGAGCTTCTCAACAAACTGAAAATGTAATGTACCATATTCTAATTTGGTGAATTAATATGTTTGTATTGGCATTACTAACAGAAATATAGATGAGGGATTATTTATGGGATTAAGAATGGTTTAAAAGCATCTATATTACCAAAACACCCACAGAAGCTTGAATAATGATCCCTGAAGGCAGCTTTTAAGAAACGGATCAAGTGCCGGGACGGTGGTGGGTGCACGCCTGTAATCCCAGCACGTGGGAGGCAGAGGCAGGTGGATTTCTGAGTTCGAGGCCAGCCTGGTCTACAGAGTGAGTTCCAGGCCAGCCAGGACTACACAGAGAAACCCTGTCTCAAAAAAACCAAAAGAAAAAAGAAAAAAAGAAAGAAAAAAAAAAACAAAACGGATCAAGTCGTATAGTTTCATCTTTCCTGGACTCGTGACATTTACCTCAGGAGTCTCACAAGCTCTCTTGCTCCTGGAGGAAATCTTTCAAATCAGAGAAAACTGTTTGTACTGGCTGGTTTTGTGTGTCAACTTGACATAAACTGGAGTTTTCACAGTGAAAGGAGCTTCAGGTGAGGAAATGCCTCCCTGTGAGATCCAGCTGTAAGGCATTTTCTCAATTAGTGATCAAGAGGGTTGGGCCTATTGTGGATGGTGCCATCCCTGGGCTGGTAGTCTTGGGTTCTATAAGAAAGCAAGCTGAGCAAGCCAGGGGAAGCAAGCCAGTAAGAAACATCCCTCCATGGCCTCTGCATCAGCTCCTGCTTCCTTACCTGCTTGAGTTCCAGTCCTGACTGCCTTTGGTGATGAACTGCAATGTGGAAGTGTAAGCTGAATAAACCCTTTCCTCCCCAACTTGCTTCTCGGGGCCCGATGTTTGTGCAGGAATAGAAACCCTGACTAAGACACTGTTATTCAACAATTTTGTACTAGTTATTTAGCTATGGAATAAGAATTTAATTATACCGTGTGTAGGCGTTGTGCTAAGAATTATATGTGAAATGTCTTATTTAGTGTGTGGACTGTTATGATTTGGGAGTTACTATCTCTGCCATACAGAAAAGAAAACTGAGGTTCCAGGAATTTAGTTCTATTGAGGCTATAAAACTCAGAACACATGATCCAGGAACGCTGATTGCAAAGCCTGTTCTCATAGTCTTGGTTGTGAGCCTTGCTTTGCTGAGCCATTGCTCCAGCCCGAGCCTGTTCTTAATGACTATGTTAAAAGGATTCCTTTTGAAATAGTAATAATAACCATGATAATAATACACCAAGTATTTAATCTGAGCCTACAAGGGGGACTTTCAAAAGTAAAACATGGCAGGGTTAGGCTTGTGGCTCCATAGCAGACCCTTGCCTAGGCTGGGTCCTGGGCTTGGTCTTCAGTGCCACACACCCCTTAGAATGGCAGTAGTATCTTTAAGTAAAAGTATAGGCATGTCTGCTAAGTTTTCATTCTGTGTTACAGATATTGTCAGCATGTTAGCATGACTTAATCATTAAGAAAGAAATATATGAATTGAATTCAATATATATATTGAATTTTTTAGATCTAAGGCTTAAAGACTATGGGGTGGACCTCATTGAAGTTTCAGACAATGGATGTGGGGTAGAAGAAGAAAACTTTGAAGGTCTAGGTAAGATCTATGTTCCTAATCATAAAGCAGTCATTTCCATGTGTCTCCGATGTTTGAGTAACCCTGTCTTACACCACATACGTTGAGAGGTATCACTGAAGACGTTTGGGGCCTTTCTTTCCACTCTCTTTCAGCTCTGAAACATCACACGTCTAAGATTCAAGAGTTTGCCGACCTCACACAGGTTGAAACTTTCGGCTTTCGGGGAGAAGCTCTGAGCTCTCTGTGTGCACTGAGGTGATGCATTTATTCTCATGGATGCCATGTGTAACACCTTCCGCAGACCGAGAAGCACGATGAGAATCCTTGTTGTTTACTATTTACTACTCAAGTATCTTGACTCCGAACTTCTGAATTCCCTTTTTTTCTGATTGCCAACCTAAGGAAATTACTGAAATGGGAGAAATAGAGGAGTGAGATGAAGCAAATCGTATGGTAGAAAAGTCACTACCGCCTGTGTCAAAGCACTTACAAACCTACACAGGCTAGGGTTGTAGCCTTGCCGCAGACTGCTTGCCTGCAGTACACGCTGTCTGGGGTCAGCCAGTCGCACTGCAAAAGTAAATAAAGATGGATTATTACGTGTGTGATAAATTATGAGTACTGTTAGTTTCGGTTGTTCAGTTTTTAGGAAAAGGTTTGATAAAAGCCCTATTTCAATTACAGTGAAGCTATACATTTTATATATTTGAATAATGTCTTTGAAGTCTTTGTAACAGTTCTATTAGTAACAAAACTGAGAAAACTTTGAGAATAGAATTTGAGATTCTTTGTTGTTTTGGAACTCAACCTAAAAAAAATTGAAATCCTTAAAAAAAAAAAGCATTTATAAAACTGTCTCACCATCTTTTAGGGGCCAAACTTAAGGCATTATGGTGATTCCTTACTCATATCACCATGTCAAGAAAGTTCTGAGAGAGAGGAAGGCGGGAAGTGGTTTTCTGTACCTCCCCCTTGTGAGTTCCATAGGGGTCTCCACACACAGACGCCTTGCAGTGCTCGGGCCTGAAGCATGGGTTGAAGTGAGAGCTAGGAACATGCTCTGCCTCTGAGCTACGTCCCAGCAATCCTAATGCATATCTAATGCATGCTGTCCCTGACACTCTCTTACAGTGACATCACTGTATCTACCTGCCATGCGTCTGCAAGCATTGGGACCCGACTGGTGTTTGACCATAATGGGAAAATCATCCAGAGAACTCCCTACCCTCGACCTAAAGGAACCACGGTCAGCGTGCAGCACTTATTTTATACACTGCCCGTGCGTCACAAAGAATTTCAAAGGAACATTAAAAAGGTAAATTCAGCTGGGCGGTGGTGGCGCACGCCTGTAATCCCAGCACTCTGGGAGGCAGAGGCAGGCGGATTTCTGAGTTCGAGGCCAGCCTGGTCTACAGAGTGAGTTCCAGGACAGCCAGGGATATACAGAGAAACCCTCTCTCGAAAAAAACAAATCCAAAAACCAAAACAAAATAAAAACAAACAAACAAAAAAAAGGTAAATTCACCATCCCAGTCTTCACAAGTTTTGATAATGTAGCCTATCATTAAAAATAATTAAAGATATTTATCAGTTAATTTTTCTTCCTTTAATTTAAAAATATCAAAAAAAAAATTTTGTCACTTGTCTGGTCCTGTCAGCCCCTACCTCTATCTCTCTCTCAAGTGGGGGGTTCAGGGGCTTACCACCATGCCCAGCTGGTTTGTTTTTAAGCAATTAGGATCATGTCATATATACTGTTATATCACTTGGAACTGGCTCTGAAACATGCCTTTAAAATTATCTGTGTACTGGAGAGATGGCGCAGTGGTTAAGAGCAGCCATTGTCACTTCTGCAGGCCATTCTGTTGGGAGCATTTTCTCAGCTGAGGTTTCCTATTCCCAAAGAACTCTATCCTGTGTCAAGTTGACAGAGACTTTGCAGAACAAGTCAGTAAGTAAGCATTGCAGCCACCATGTTCAGCCAGTGAATATTTTTTTCAGTAGGTCTTGTATGTTGATGGTGAGTCTCTATAAAAGGATAAATTTTCTTATAAAAAAGTAAAATAAAGGAGCCAGGATGATGGCATACATCTATAGCCCTAGATTCAAGATGTGTGGGCAGAAAAAAAATCCTCAAATTGTAGGGCCATCTTGAATTATATACCAAGATCATGTCTTAAAAAACAAGAAGACTAAATTAACAAATGAAGCATTCTGAATTCAAAGGACATGCACTTGTTTTGTCTTAGTTTTTGAGAGAAGGTCCCACTTTGTTGTCCAGGCTGGCCTGGATCTCATGGCCTTCCTACTTGACTCTCCTGAATTGCTAGGGTTATAGATATGCCCCACCCACCTGACCTAGAAATAAATGTACTTTGTGTGTATGTGGGATGTGTATGTGCATGTGGAGGCCAAAGGTCAACATTCTTGTGTCCTCTGTCACTTCTACGTTATTCTTGGAGTCATAGTATTCCTAACCCTGGAGTTCAGAGGTTTTACTAGACTGGATGGCCAGTGAATTTCAGCCTCCACTGTCCACCTTGCCAGTGCTGCAGTTCCAGGTGTGTCCCACCATACCCAGCGGTCTCACAAGAGGCTCTGGTACTCACGCCTGCCCAGCAAGCATTGTACTGACCGAGTTAGCTCCCTGCCCCTAGAATGTACTTTTTGATGATGGAGCACCTACCGACCTGCCGAAAATGAGAGGACAGTGACTAGAAGCCAGAGCCAAGTTTTACTTTACAGCATGCATGGGGACGATTCTGCACAGATCCTTGTGTCAAAGATTCGGCCCTTATTTTATTTTCGAGGCCATGTAGAACCCTGAGTCGGATGTTGTAAGTTTAGCCATACAGTTCTGTAAGATCAAAGTAATCTTGAGTCTTGTGTTTCTCAAACAGGAGTATGCCAAAATGGTCCAGGTCTTACAGGCATACTGTATCATTTCAGCAGGCGTCCGTGTAAGTTGCACTAATCAACTTGGACAGGGAAAACGGCAACCCGTGGTGTGCACAAGCGGAAGCTCTGGCATGAAGGAAAATATTGGGTCTGTGTTTGGCCAGAAGCAGGTAGGGGCCAGCCAGCCACTGGAGATGTTTGATTTCAGCTTTATTGTTTTAAAGTGCATGTGTGTGTGCAGGGATGGGTATGCACACGGGAGTGCTGGTGCCTGCAGAGGCCAGCGATGTGGGATCTCCCTGGAGCGGGAGTTACGGGTGACTGTGACACCTGACAAGTGCCAGGCACTGGCCCAGGGCCAATGGAGTAGCGACACTCTTCACTCCTCAACTGTCTCTCCAGCCCCCAAGAAGTAGGGTGGGTTGTGTTGTTGTTGTTTTGGGGTTTTTTTGTTTTTGTTTTTGGTTGTTCTAGTGATTGTAGCAGGTTTTGTTGTCCTTCACAGAGACTAAAACCCAAAAAGGAATATTTAAGTACTCCATAGAGTACTCCCCGCAAGTCCCATAAGCCCTCTTCCCTCCCACTGTTCCTCCATCCACCCCTTCCCGCTTCCCTGTTCTGGAATTCCCCTATACTCTTGCACTGAGTCTTTCCAGAACCAGGGGCCACTCCTCCATTCTTTTTGGACATCATTTAATATGTGGATTATGTCTTCGGTACTCAAAGTTTCTAGGCTAATATCCACTTATCAGTGAGTGCATACCACGATTGATCGTTTGAGACTGGGTTACCTCACTTAGTATGATGTTCTCCAGCTCCATCCATTTGTCTAAGAATTTCATGAATTCATTGTTTCTAATGGCTGAATAGTACTCCATTGTGTAAATATACCACATTTTTTGTATCCATTCCTCCATTGAAGGACACCTGGGTTCTTTCCAGCTTCTGGCTACTATAAATAGGGCTGCTATGAACATAGTAGAGCATGTGTCCTTATTGCATGATGAAGAATCCTCTGGGTATATGCCCAGGAGTGGTATAACAGGGTCCTCAGGAAGTGTCATGCTCAGTTTTCTGAGGAACCGCCAGACTGATTTCCAAAGTGGTTGCACCATCTTGCAATCCCACCAGCAGCACTCTTTCTCCACATCCTTGCCAACACCTGCTGTCTCCTGAGTTTTTGACCTTAGCCATTCTGACTGGTATGAGGTGAAATCTCAGGGTTGTTTTGATTTGCATTTCCCTAATGATTAATGATGTTGAACATTTCTTAAGGTGTTTCTCTTAATGAGGCATACCTTACCATATTTTATATTCTCCACTGCCTTAGGAAGTAACCATTATTTATTCTTGGTGTCTTTCAGTTGCAAAGCCTCATTCCTTTTGTTCAACTGCCCCTTAGTGACTCTGTTTGTGAAGAGTATGGCCTGAGCCCTTCCAGGACTCCACAGAATCTTTTCTAGTAAGTACACAGGTTGCTGCCAGGAAAACTACAGCCAGCGTTCCTGAGGGTGTTGTTTGTGTGTGTTTGTGTGAATAGTGATTTTAAGGTGTAGAGTGATTGTGTATAGCTAAGAAAGAATGGATAACAAAAATTATGGCTTAATTCAGACAGTAGACTGAGTGACTGGTACATTTAAGAGGGTTTTCTGTTAAATTAGTCTACTTTGGGTTAGAATAATTTAATTAGTCTATGTATAATGTTTGACCTTGGGATCTATTAAACTTGCCCAGTTCCATTATTTTAGTGTAGGAAGTATAGACACTTCCGTAGAGAGGATTGTCCCAGTGAAGGTCTGTATTGTTTATTTCTACACTTGTGTTTTGACTTATCATAAAATTGCAAAGGTGGTGTTGTAATTTGCTCTCTACTGCTGATGGAAAGTGGCAGGAGGAGAACTAAAGTTATCAAGAGAAGTCACGGCAGGAAGTAAAGCGGTGGCCACAGAGGAGCCCTGCTTACTGGCTCACTTCCCATGGATTGCTCAGTTTGCTTATATACCCCAGGCCTCCCTGCCCAGGGTGGCACCACCCGCAGTGGGCTGGGCCTTCCCATATCAGTCATCAGTCTAGAGAGTGCCCCACAGATGTGCCCATGGGCCAGTCTGATGACAGTTTCTCACTTGAGAGTCCCTCTTTCCATGTGACTCTGGTTTGTTAGCAAGAACTGGGCAGCTCAGATGGACACACCTGTGTGTGAAAGTGGTTTCCCTTTGCACACAGTCCTGGGGTGGGACTCATGCAGAGCAAGAGATTCTACAGCACCTCACAGACCTTCATATAAGTTAATGTTTGGCAATGAAAATATTTTGTATTTTTACTTTTATACTTATAGAAAATGAGTTCACGCTTTGTCTCTTTGTGTGTGAAAATTATAAAAGGAGGCTAAGATTTTGTTCACTTCCATGTGTGTGGAGGCCAAAGATCCAATTCCTAGTATCATTGTTCAGACACTACTCACTCTGTTTTTTTTTAAAGATTTGTTTATTTCTGTATCTTTACAAATATGAGTGCTCTCTCTGCATGTATACCTACATGGCAGAAGGGGGCATCGGATCCCATTACAGAAGGTTGTGAGCCACCATGTGGTTGCTGGGAACTGAACTCAGGACCTCTAGAAGAGCAGCCAGTGCTCTTAACCGCTGAGCCATCTCTCCAGCCCCTCACCTTATTTTCTGAGATGAGATCTCACTGCCTTTTTTTTTTTTTTTTAAGAAGGTAAGGGATATGTGACTGATTGTGTTCATGTGGGATTTGCCCTGATGAGTGGGGTCACCAGCTGTTCTAGTCTGGGTTGATTTTTAAGAATGCGCCCTGTGCTAAGCCGAATACCATGGCGCACACTTATAATCCTAGCACTCAGGAGGCTGAAGCAATACGATCATGAGATCAGGAACTATATGAGGAGGCTCTGCCTCCAAAGAGGAAAACGTGCCACGTGTTGCTATACTCGGTTTTATGCCATAACTGTCCTTCCTGTATTCCTTTGACAGCATCTCAGGCTTCATTTCACAGTGCACACATGGTGCCGGGAGGAGTGCAACAGACAGGCAGTTCTTCTTCATCAACCAGCGGCCTTGTGACCCAGCAAAGGTATTTTTCACTGTCTGTCTGTCTGCTTGTTCAGTTTGAGACAGGCTCATGCAGCCCTCTTTGGCCTCAAACTTCACTGTAGCCAGGACTACCCTTGAACATCTGATCCTCCTCTGCCTCAACCTTCCGAGTGCTGGGATTACCTGTTTGGACCACCATGCCTGGTTTATGTGGTACTAGTAATTAAACCCAGGGCTTCATGCATGCAAGGCAGAAATTCTACTGACAGCTATCTCCACATTACTTCATGACTATCTGATGCAGTCAATTTGCATGGAACTTGGAACTAGCACAGAAACATGCCTTTAAAATTATCATATTTGGGAACTGGGGTTGAGAGCACTGGCTGCTCTTCCAGAGGTCCTAATTCCCAGAAACCACATGGTGGCTCACAACCATCTATAATGGGATCTGGTGCCCTCTTCTGATGTGCAGGCATACATGCAAACAGAACATTATATGCATAATAAATAAACCTTTTTTAAAAATTATCTTATTTGGGGACCAAAGAGATGGTTAAAAGCAACCAGTATACAGTTCCCAGCACTCACATGGGGGCTCAACACTGACTGTACCTCGGGTCACAGATGATTCAATACCCTCTTCTGGTCTCTTCAGACACTAGGCACGTACATGATACATAGATATACATACATGTATGCAAAATACCTACACACATGAAAATGAATAATACATTTTTTAAAATTGCACATTTAAGAAGATTTAGTTTCAGTTTTGTGTGTATTATTAATATGCTTATTATCATAGAAACTATCACTACTAGAAAAAAGCAAGCATTCCAAATCATTATCTAAACTTTTTATTGCAGACTGACCACATGCATTCATTTGTGGTTTTTTTCTCTTCCCTTTGTCAATTTTACAGGAAAATGAGGGCCTAGATTTAGCTCTGCCTTAGACAGAACCAGTTGTCTAATGTCCTTCTCAGATTTTAGTGACCTGCTCTGACGTCTACATTCTCACAAGAGTGACCTCAGCGATTGTGAGACTTTAAAATTCTACTGCATCCTGAGTGTGACCCAATTTCTACACTTTAAAATTAGTGTGATTAATCTCTAATGTCATTTAATAATTACATTGTAATGTCATGTAACTGTGGGCCTGTGTATCTTTGAACATGTCTTACAAACATTGAACTATACCTGCATTCTATCTGTCCATCCATCCATCCACCTACTTACCTACCTCTCATTCTGCCTACCTCAACCTCTAAAGTACTGGGATTGTGAGTGTCTAACACAATACCTGACAGAAATTTCTTGATTTTTGGATTGGAAAGATTCGGTTTTAGGAATCTATTTATCTAGTCACTTTACCTACTGAGCCCTTTAGTGAGGTGTGTTTGTTCTTGACTAGAATTCTTCTGGGAAGGCTAAAGATCAAGAGTTTGAGGATAGCCTGGGCTACACAGCAAGCCCTTGAAACAAACAAATCCCTTTGCAGAATATGAGGAAACTTTTTTAATAGTGTGTCTATTTATTGTTTTGATTGTAGAATACCTTCACAAGTATGTATATGTATATATGTCTGTATTTACATGTGTGTTAAGACATCAAATTGTAGAGGTTTTTGTTGTTTCTCAGTGCTGAATATTGAGCCCAGGGTCTCCCACCTTCTAGGCAAATGTTGTATTACTAAGCTATATCCCCCTTTTCCCACCCATCCCCCACCATGAGACTAGGTCTTACTAAATTACCCAGGGTGACACTGAGTTCACTGTAGCCCAGGCTGGCCTTGAACTTTCCATCTTCTTGCCTCAGCCTCTTGAGTCCCTGGCATTGCAGGCCTGTGTGTTAAAGCCTAGCTGGATTCTATACTGCGGTCTATGTAGTTTATTGCATACCAGTCATACATTAATAAAGCTGGGAATGGCCCAGTTGATAGAGGGCTTGCCTAGTATGCACAAAGCCCTGGGTTCATCTGTAGCACTGACTTAAGCTAGGAGTGGCGGTGTATGCCTATAATCCTAGCACTCAAGGTGGAGGCAGGAGGATCAGAAGTCCAAGGTCATCCTTAGGTAGCCTACAAAAAACTCTGTGGAGAAAATACTTTAAAGCTGGGTAAGTTTAGTAAGACTTAGCAGAAAGAGATCCCTTTGGAGATGGTTAGAATAGTGTGTTGTTAGAACAGCGCATGGATGGAACATCTCTTCTCAACTTTGTTTCTTACACAGGTCTCTAAACTTGTAAATGAGGTTTACCACATGTATAATCGGCATCAGTATCCGTTTGTCGTTCTTAACGTTTCTGTTGATTCAGGTAAGTGCCATTGAGGTTCCAATAAGAATGTTGGCTTATTCTTAAAAGAATTAAATGAAATTATAAAGCTCTAATATAACAATAGAAAAGGACCATTAATCAATTAATTTTATATTTTATACTGACCATACTGCATTTTATTTGAAACAGTGTTCATTATATTGTTAGGAAATGTAACTTTAAACTTGAACTAAAGGGAGTAAGAATACTTATAGGTTCTCCTTGATTTTGAAAAGAATTAATTTCATATATATCTTTTTCTTTTTGGTTGTCAAATTCTGACTTATTTAGATCCACATTTTCTAGAAATTTTGAAATTTTGCCTTTCTTGAAATAGTCATGCCCATTCGCATGTGCAAATAGGCACTCATACACAATAACATTTGTGGAAGACAATCATTTTTATCCTTTTTTTTTTAAAAGATTTATTTATTATATATAAGTACACTGTAGCTGTCTTCAGAAGCCAGAGGAGGGCATCAGATCTCATTACAGATGGTTGTGAGCCACCATGTGGGTGCTGGGATTTGAACTCCAGACCGTCAGAAGAGCAGTCAGTGCTCTTAACTGCTGGGCCATCTCTCCAGCCCCATAATTTTTTATCTTTATGGTTAGATGTAAACACTTTATTTTCAGTGTTGTTAAAAATTACTTTTTTAAAAACAACCAACCAACCATAATTTGGGGGCCTATAGAACTGTCTCAGTGGGTAAAAGCTCCTGCTGTGCTTGCAGAGCACTGGAGATGGTTCCAGCACTGACATCAGGCAACTCTTAACTAACTGCCTGTAACTCCAGCTCCAGGAAACCCAGCATCTGTCTCTGTCCGTATCCACATGCATGCACACACACACACACTCACACACACACTCGATGCAGGTACCCACAGAGGCCTGATGGAGCTGGAGTTACATGTGGTTGTGAGCCATCTGATGTGGGCTCTGGGAATTAAAGTCTGGAAGACTAGTTCATGCTCTTACCCTCTGAGCCATCTTTCTCTTCAGCTTGAGGTAGTCTCTCGTTTCTGCTGCTGTACTTCATACTCCAGGATAGCTGTCCGACAGTCCTAAGCTACATGACAGGTTCAGGATCAGCCTGGGTACATGACACACTGTCTAAAAAAAGATAATGATGATACAATAATAAACTTTTAAAAATAAACAAAATTATTTTTTCCTCATTTATTTAAAGAGGTATCTTTATGGATTCATGATTCAGCTTGGTAGGTAAAGTGCTGAATGGGCAAATGTGAGGACCATGGTTCAGATCCCGTCACACATGTAAAGAGCTGGGTACAGCTGCCTGTGCCTGTAATCCCAGGGCTAGGAAGTAGCAGTAGGAGAATATCTAGAGCTAGTCACCCCCCAGTCGAGCCAAATTGGTGAGCTCCAGATTCAGTTAGATTCCCTATCTTGAAAATAAGGTAGAGAAGAAATTGAGAAAGATATTTGATAGTAACTTCTGGCCTCCATACACACATGTATATTTAGCCACACATTTGTGTGCATACACACATACACACACATACACACACATTCATACATGCATATACACCCCAAAACTTTTATTTATGAATACTAGTCTTGGACACCATCTTGACTAGTTTTAATCACTAGTACAGATGAATGAAATAGTAAATGGTTAAAATCGCATCGCTAAAGGTGAGCTCAAGCATGTCTTTTATTCTTTGCCCTAGAATGTGTCGATATTAACGTAACTCCAGATAAAAGGCAAATTCTACTCCAGGAAGAGAAGCTTTTGCTGGCAGTTTTAAAGACCTCCTTGATAGGAATGTTCGACGGTGACGCAAACAAGCTTAATGTCAACCAGCAGCCGCTGCTGGATGTTGAAGGTAAGAAAAGTACAGTGATGATGGGCCTTCTAAAGTGATGGACCTCCTAAAGTGATGGACCTTCTAAAGTGATGGACCTTCTAAAGTGATGGGCCTTCTAAAGTGATGGAGACTTCTAAAGTGATGGACCTTCTAAAGTGATGGAGACTTCTAAAGTGATGGACCTTCTAAAGTGATGGACCTTCTAAAGTGATGGGCCTTCTAAAGTGATGGAGACTTCTAAAGTGATGGACCTTCTAAAGTGATGGAGACTTCTAAAGTGATGGACCTTCTAAAGTGATGGACCTTCTAAAGTGATGGACCTTCTAAAGTGATGGAGACTTCTAAAGTGATGGACCTTCTAAAGTGATGGAGACTTCTAAAGTGATGGACCTTCTAAAGTGATGGGACCTTCTAAAGTGATAGGACCTTCTAAAGTGATGGAGACTTCTAAAGTGATGGAGACTTCTAAAGTGATGGACCTTCTAAAGTGATGGGACCTTCTAAAGTGATAGGACCTTCTAAAGTGATGGAGACTTCTAAAGTGATGGACCTTCTAAAGTGATGGGACCTTCTAAAGTGATAGGACCTTCTAAAGTGATGGAGACTTCTAAAGTGATGGGCCTTCTAAAGTGATGGGCCTTCTAAAGTGATGGACCTTCTAAAGTGATGGGCCTTCTAAAGTGATGGACCTTCTAAAGTGATGGACCTTCTAAAGTGATGGACCTTCTAAAGTGATGGGACCTTCTAAAGTGATGGGACCTTCTAAAGTGATGGGCCTTCTAAAGTGATGGACCTTCTAAAGTGATGGACCTTCTAAAGTGATGGACCTTCTAAAGTGATGGGACCTTCTAAAGTGATGGACCTTCTAAAGTGATGGACCTTCTAAAGTGATGGACCTTCTAAAGTGATGGACCTTCTAAAGTGATGGACCTTCTAAAGTGATGGGACCTTCTAAAGTGATGGACCTTCTAAAGTGATGGACCTTCTAAAGTGATGGACCTTCTAAAGTGATGGACCTTCTAAAGTGATGGGACCTTCTAAAGTGATGGGACCTTCTAAAGTGATGGGCCTTCTAAAGTGATGGACCTTCTAAAGTGATGGACCTTCTAAAGTGATGGACCTTCTAAAGTGATGGGACCTTCTAAAGTGATGGACCTTCTAAAGTGATGGACCTTCTAAAGTGATGGACCTTCTAAAGTGATGGGACCTTCTAAAGTGATGGACCTTCTAAAGTGATGGACCTTCTAAAGTGATGGACCTTCTAAAGTGATGGGCCTTCTAAAGTGATGGACCTTCTAAAGTGATGGGCCTTCTAAAGTGATGGGCCTTTTAAAGTGATGGACCTTCTAAAGTGATGGACCTTCTAAAAGTTTTAGCTGCTGTGCTACTTCCTCCCCTTCCACCCACCATGCTGGTTTTTGACATGAAATAGAATCTTTTTAGTAAGGAGAAAGCATCATGGTAGAAAGTATTTTTGATTAATGGTGATGCACAGCTTTATCCCCAGCACGCAGGAGACAGAGGCAGGTGGATCTCTGTGGGTTCAAGGCCAGCCTGGTCTACAGAGTGAGTTCCAGGCCAATCAGGGAGACATAGTGAGGCCCTGCCTAAAAGAAAGGTCTTAATGGGAAAGGGGAGGACTGTCACTCGGTTGTCACTATTGAGGCTTTTCTGACCTTAACACTCATAGCATGTGCATGTGTGCCTCACACATGTGCACACACACTATCACAGACATTTTTCAAAAGTTTATAAAGGCCAGGAGTGGTGACACGTGCGTGTAATTCCAACATTTATAAGACTAAGGCAGGAAGATCTACAGTTGAGGGAAAGCCTGGGCTACATAGTTCCATCCTAGCTATGGCTCCATAAGGAGAGAGAAAGACAGCAGCAGACTTGGAGCCAATCAGTTTGTAGTGTCTTGTGATTATTTTAAGAATCCATCAAAGTCATATGTGGCCATTCATACAGTCATTCTTTCTCATGACTATGCAGTATTCCATTCAAGTCAAATATCACAGCCTTTGTGTGTATATGTGGGTATTCAGGTTGCTTTCAGTATGGGCCTGTAGGGAGCTGTCGAGAGCACTCTTAGACATCTTCCAGAAAGTATAAGTATTTCCTGCTTTGTTTTAAGATTTAAAAAGAAATATGTGTGCACCTGTTGTGTGTGTGCCATCTTTGTGCAATACTGACTTCAAATCCCCTGGGAAAGTGAAAAGCACTCTTAACTACCGAGTCATCTCTCCAGCCCTGGTTTGTTCTTTGAGGCAGAGTCTCTCTGTGCTCTTTACAGGCTGGCCTGGGATCCTCTGCCATATTCCTTAGCCTCTCGGTGCAGGGGTCACAGGCATGTGGCGCCATGCTCAGCACATAGGCATTTCTGGTGGAGGAACAGAGCTGGGTCATAGATGTGCATACGTCAAGGTTTCATCTATATCCCCGTTATGATGGGCTCTGGACGGTGTTGCTATATTTTATCTGCAGTTTGCTTTGGCCTCTTGCTTTGTGAAATGCCTGCTCACATATAAATAATCCTCCTGTTCCCATTCAGGACACTCCCTGACTCTGTTTCTGTTCCTTTCTGCTAGGTAACTTAGTAAAGCCGCGTACCGCAGGGATAGAAAAGCCTGTGTCTGGAAAGCGAGACAGCTCTCCGTCATTGACGGTCACAGCAGGCGACAGAAGGGTAGCATCCATCTCCAGGCTGCGAGAGGCCTTTTCTCTTCATCCTGCTACAGAGATCAAGTCTAGGAGCCCAGAGACTCCTGCTCTGAAACAGAGTTTTCCAAGTGAGAAAAGGGGCGTGTCATCTTCTCATCCTTCAGACATCCTCTCTTGTGGAGGCTTACGTGGCTCGCAGGACAAATTGGTCAGTCCCACGGACAGCCCTGGTGACTGTATGGACAGAAAGAAAACAGAAAAAGACTCAGGGCTCAGCAGCACCTCAGCTGGCTCTGAGGAAGGGTTCAGCACCCCAGAAGTGGCCAGTAGCTTTAGCAGTGACTATAACATGAGCTCCCCAGAAGACAGACCTTCTCAGGAAAACATAAACTGTGGTGAGATGGACTACCATCTTTCAAACACAGGACAGCATTTGAAGCCAGAAGACAGTGGATATCAGTGTAGATCTTTACCTCCAGCTCATCTCTCGCCCTCAAATGCTAAGCGTCTCAAGACAGAAGAAAGGTCTTCAGATATTGACATTCCTCAAAAACTGCTTGATCATCAGAACACCTCAGCAGCTGAGGTTGATGTAGCCATAAAAATTAATAAGAAAATCGTGCTCCTTGACTTCTCTATGAGTTCTTTAGCTAAACGAATGAAGCAGTTACAGCACCTAAAGCTGCAGAACAAAACTGAACAGAATTACAGGAAATTTAGGGCCAAGATTTCCCCTGGAGAAAATCAAGCAGCAGAAGATGAACTCAGAAAAGAGATTAGGTACTGTTTGTTCTTATTGGTGTTCTGGTCAGGCTTGTGATTGGTCGCTTTGACGGAATGAAGGCTGACTTTGTAGAGCTTCAGTGTTGGCGCTAGGCATCTTGCATGTCTTCGTTTCTTGCCCTGTGTGGATGGGCTCTTCCTTTCTGGAATAGGGCTCAAGTGTGGCCCTCCCTCAGCACCGGGCTTGAGATTCCTGTGGAGACAGCTCTACACAGGGGCTTCCCCACGTCACAGGCTCCCTGATAGACTTGCCAGTGTTCCTTCCTCTCTCTCCCTCCCTCCCTCCTCATTACTCGCTTTATCTGATGCTGATACTGAATTTGAGGCTGATTTTGACCCTACAGATTGGTCATTTGGTTTTTAATCTTTTTGGCAAAGATGTTTCTAGTTTATGCTTTTGTAGACTTCATTTTTTTTAATTAATGTGTTCTGTTTTACAGTCAGAAATAATCTTCAAAGATATCTTGTAACTAATGTTTTGCAGTAAATCAATGTTTGCAGAGATGGAGATCTTGGGCCAGTTTAACCTGGGATTTATAGTAACCAAACTGGGAGAGGACCTCTTCCTGGTGGACCAGCACGCTGCGGACGAGAAGTACAACTTTGAGATGCTGGAGCAGCACACCGTGCTGCAGGCGCAGAGGCTCATCACGTGGGTTCACACAGCATGGGCACCATCTCAGATGAAATAGCCTATGCCAACTGTTGTGTGCACGTACACATGCATGTGGGCTTGCTGTAGATGTCCGCACAACACACTTTCATACTTTTCACATAATGACAATCACAGCCTCTTTGAGTGAGTGCCTGTTACATGGAAAACTGTTGAGGCAATTTATTCATTTGATCCAAGATAACAGACCAGGTAGTTACTGTTGCCATTGCTATCCCAGGTGATAACGTTACCATTGCCATCCCACAGTGATAAAGTCACCATTGCTGTCCCACGGTGATAAAGTTACACTTACACACACAGAGAGATGTTAACCAACCTACCTGAGGTCCCACACTAATATGTTCTTTAGGTATCTCCACCTTTTAGCCATCTGAAATGATGGCCAGAAAATCCTACTGGTGGAGAGTGACTGAATATATTAGGCCTGGCGTAGAGTGGTTCAGA
This sequence comes from Apodemus sylvaticus, assembly GCF_947179515.1. NCBI lineage: Eukaryota > Metazoa > Chordata > Mammalia > Rodentia > Muridae > Apodemus > Apodemus sylvaticus. The sequence goes on along the minus strand of NC_067493.1, from coordinate 22,803,775 downwards.
CCTTTTCAGGCAAAGTCTCACTATGTAGATGAGGCTGACCTCAAACTCAGATCCGTCTGCCTCTGCCTCCCAAGTGCTGGGATTGAAGGTTTGTGCACTGTGTCCATAAGGGCCTTTATAGTCTGAGTCTCCTGTTTTCCAGACCCCAGACTCTGAACTTAACTGCTGTCAATGAAGCTGTGCTGATAGAAAATCTGGAAATATTCAGAAAGAATGGCTTTGACTTTGTCATTGATGAGGATGGTGAGTTAACACTTAGGACTGTAAGGTCCTGTATTTTAGAGATGTAGAAGTATGGGTTCTTGCCCTTACTTTAGGTGTGCCATGAACAAAAAATGCTTTTCTCCAATAATGGCTTTTCCTCAATTTTTTTTTCTTTTAGCTCCAGTCACGGAAAGGGCTAAATTGATATCCTTACCAACTAGTAAAAACTGGACCTTTGGACCCCAAGATATAGATGAACTGATCTTTATGCTAAGTGACAGCCCTGGGGTCATGTGCCGGCCCTCAAGAGTCAGACAGATGTTTGCTTCCAGGGCCTGTCGGAAGTCTGTAAGTAAAACAAGCTCCCTTCCTGGGTCCTGAGGGCCCAGAGTTCTCAGCTCGGCCTGGCTTGGTTGATGCTGTTTAGCACCTTCATGCTGTCTGTTGGCATGGCAGCCAGGCCTGCGTTCTCCTTGACCTCTGGGTCAGGTTTGCTGCCGATTCCCTGCGATGCTCAGCAGTGTTTCTTCTCAGGGTTTCCTGAGCCCAGCAGTTAGCTCTGGGTGTCCCTGCTTCAGCCGTGGGCCTTATGAGTAATGCCAACCTGCTCTGAGAAGTGTTTCCTGCCTCCAGGCCAAGACATCACCATCAAACCTCAAGTACAGCCATGTAGTTACAAGGATCCCACAGGCGCTGTTGGCAGTCACTGGTACTGAGTCCTGTGCCTCTCATGTGTATGGGAAATGGTAGTTATGGCTGATTATTAACCCAGCATCCAAATATGGTAGAAACTCTGTCACATTCCTACATTATCCAGCAATTCCTTAAGCCTGTGTAGGAACCTGTCCTGTCCCAAGTGTGCGGAATGTAGAAGTAAGGAAGGTGAGGGAAACGACACAAACAAATGATCCCTTAGATGACAGGAAGTACAGAAGTTCAAACAGCCTGACCCCAGCAAAACATGGGGAACAAGGAGCCGAGTGCCATCTGAGCTCCCTTGGTAAGATGGCGCCTCCATGGGTAAAAAATGTTCCCGATAGAAAACACAGTAAGCATGCAAGCCAGAGGCAGCCTCTGCCTGAGGCGTGAGAGCAGAGCAGCACCCAGCGGACAGCCCACATCCTAGGCTGACAGAGTGTGTGCTGAACTGCTGAGGGGTGCGAGCCCTGGAGCAAACGGCTCAGAGCTATACGGTAGGCTTGCCCTGTGTGAGGCCCAGTGCTCAGTGAGTAGTGTCTAAAAGCAACAGGCCTGACAGTCTTGGGATCCAGGGAGAGAGGAAGGAACCTTACTTAAGAAAATGGGTCTGTAAGATCAGGCCTGGAGGGCGTTTTCTTAATCCATGATTGATGGGGAGGGCCCAGCCCATGGTGGGTGGGGCTGTCCCTGGGCTGCTGGTCCTGGGTTCTATAAAAAACAGGCTGAGCAAGCCATGAGGAGCAAGCAGCACCCTCCATGGCCCCTGATCAGTTCTGGCTGCCAGGTTCCTGCCCTGTTTCTGAGTTCCTGCCCTCACTGCTTTTTTTCTATATGGTACTGTGAATGAAGTGACCTTTCCTCCCCAGCTTTTGGTCATGGTGTTTCATCACAGCAATGATAGTCCTAACTAGGACGATATGATTCAAAGCTTTCAGACTGGGTGAAATTATTCCAGGGACGAGTTTTGTTTTGTTACAGTACGGGGCAGGGAGAAGGGAAATGTGCATACCATGGAGCGTGTATGGAGACTGCATGACAATATTGTGCCCTTCACCCTCTGAGCCGTTTAGCCAGCCCCCAGAAAGTTTTGTTTGTGGACTGCTGGTGTGGCTCAACACACACACACACACACACAGATTGACAGACGGACAGACAGACACTGAGCCCAGAATGTGATCAGGTTTGATTTCTAGTCACAAATACTTGGTGGATGAAAGCCATCCTTTCTAGTAGTGACAGTAAGTGTCAGAGCAGGTGGCCTGTGCAGATAGTCATGCCGGGCCCTTTGCCCTTGTGCGTGTCTGGATGGAGGTCTGGAGCCATGGATTACTTCCAACTCTTGCCCTGGCAGATGCAATGCTGTAATTCCCTTCTTGCATCTAGCACTGACCCTCCTGGGATTGCTTCCGTCTCCACTGTCCACATGACACAACCTTATGGTAAGTCCCCACTTGCCTTCCTCCCCCTTTTCCTTCACTTTGCTCCGGCCACAGCCAAGGGACTGCAGTCACTGTCTCCTGTCCCTTCGGGCCCTTTCTTCTGCTGTTCCTACCTAGATCCACCATTTCTACTCTCCACGTGCCTGGCTCCCTTCTGTCCTCAGTCACCCCATATGAGACATTTGTTCACTTGCTGATTGTTTTTCTGCCCACAGTGGGACAGCACCCTGCTTTGTCCCTCCTTTTGGTCTGTGCTGAGACCTGGTGGACACTTCACATGCTGTAATAGGAAGAAAGATGGCAAGGGAGGAGTTTAGGCCCATCTGTGTCCCCATTCACCTGTGTCTGAGTCTCGGCGTGTTGGGGAGTGCTGTGTCATCTACTTTCCACACATGTCACAAAGCAACTCATGCTCTGGAGAGAGAAACAGCCGTGGAGTCGTTTAGAGTAGACAGGGCATCTGGGCAGGAGCCTGAAGGAGGAGCACTTGCAAAAAACGATATGAGGAAAGAACATGCCAAGCCAGGGGCTGCTGGTGTTCTGGTCACAAGGCTTGTGTGTGTGCACGAGGGCAGTATGCCAGTGTGGTAGGGAAGAGGGTTGTATCTGGGGTATTATCCGTCACTGTTCTATTGCTGTGAAGAGACACCATGACCAAGACAACTTATAAAAGGAAGCATTTAATGGGGCCTTTTTCCCAGTTTCAGAGGGTGAGTCCCTGATCATCATGGTGGGGAGTGTGGTGGCAGGCAGGCACGGCGTTGGAGCAGTAGCTAAATGCTTTATCCTGATCTGTAGGCAACAGAGAGAGGCGGCTGAGTGGGAGAGAGAGATAAGAGACTGGTCTGGCATAAGGAAACCTGAAAGCCTGCCTCTAGTGACACAAGACCACACCTCCTAATCCTTCTTAAACAGTCCACCAAACCCTTGGCCTATGGGATCCATTCTCATTCACACCACCACAGATAGGCAAGTACTGAGATTTCACTTGGGTAAAGGAAGGGCTGGAAAGGGCAGTGAGTGACCTGGTAGACCTTTAAAAAGAGCTGTTTTTCTGGCATGGTGACTCAGATCTGTAATGCATGCACTCAGGAGCCAGAGGCAGTAGCATCATCTCAGGCTGGCCTGGCATAGGAGTTCCAGACCAGCCAGGGTCAAACCTGAGTAGAGCATCTCAAAGCCCACCCCCACAGTGACACACTAACTCCAACAAGGCCATTCCTAACAGTGCCACTTCCCACAAGCCAATCATATTTAAACACCACAGGATGACAGGTCAGCATGTAAAGTGCTTTCCGTACAAGTATGGACCTAAATTGAAATTCACATAAAATACTGAGTTGTGCATAATTGTAATCCCAGATGTGGGGACGTGGAGACAGGCTCACTAGCTGGCCAGTCTAGCCAAAATAACGAGAAACAGGTTCGGTGAGAGAATCCTATCTCAAAAACTAAGGTAAACAGCGATAGACATCAGTCTATCAGCCTTTGTGCTCAGGAATGAGTAAACGTGCTCACACACAAACACCGAAAAATAAATAATAAAATCCCTTGCTGCCCCGAGTGAAGAGTAGTGCTCAGGACCACTCTGGTTGCCAGGGTGAGAGGAGAGCAGGGAAGTGGGTGGGACCATGGAGAGACGGGATGCTGTTCCACCAAAGTCCGAGCTGTGCCGACAGGGAGCTCAGCAGCAAGGTCTGGAGTGCTGAGCTGTGAGAAGATGGGGCCTCTGGACGAAGGCTCTTCAGGAGATGGTTTTGAGCTATGGTCTTGTCTGCTCTCGGTGAACCCTGAACTTCCGATGCCACTTTAACAAAGCCCACTCTCCTCAGGAAACTTGTGTTTCTTCCTCAGGTGATGATTGGAACTGCTCTCAATGCAAGCGAGATGAAGAAGCTCATCACCCACATGGGTGAGATGGACCACCCCTGGAACTGTCCCCACGGAAGGCCAACCATGAGGCACATCGCCAACCTGGATGTCATCTCTCAGAACTGATGCGCCCGCCTCCGCTTGTAGCATAGAGTTTATTACAGATTGTTCTCTTTGGAAAGAGAGATTTTAAGTAATCTGATTATCATTCAAAAATTAGCATGCTACTTTAATGTCCCAGATCCATTTAAAAACAGTGTTAAGCCAGGCCTAGGGGCATGTGCCTCTAGCCTACGCTACTTGGGAGATTCATGTGGGAGGCTCATTTGAGCCCAGGAGTTTGAGACCACCCTGAGCTACATTAGTGAGACTGTTTCAAGGACAAAAACATTTATTTTTGAAGCCTTTTCACTATGTCTGCAGTCACTGTTCTGCAATTTGTGTGTGTGTGTGTGTGTGTGTGTGTGTGTGTAAGAGAGAGAGAGAGAGAGAGAGAGAGAGAGAGAGAGAACACAAGCGAGCACTTGGAAGATAACCAGTTTTCCCTCTATCTGGGAACTTTGAGCCCTCAATGACAATTGAATTCTATTTGTTTGCTTTCTTTTTTCCTCATCTACCTAACCCCACCCCTGTGTCTGAGTCAGCACTTCATCTAACCCCACCCCTGTGACTGACTCAGTACTTCATGTAACTCAGGCTTCTCTTGAACTTGTTTTGTCACCAAGGTTGTCCTAGAACTGAACTTGCCTCCACCACCCAAGTGCTGGGATCACAGGTGTGTGTCATACATACCCACATTAAAAAATATGGTCCTTTGGGATCAGCTCTCAACCCTGATTCACATTCATTAAATTTAAAAACAAAGGGATTCCTGGTTGGGAATAATTCACTGAATTGGATTAGGGTCACTCTGGGGCGGGGGGTAGCAAGGGATGAAACAGAGTGTCTGCACCGGCTGATCTGGAATTTGTTAGAGCATCATAGCTTGAACTCAGATTCTCCTGCCTCTGCTCTTGAGTTCTGGAGTTAAAGTCATGTACCTCCACATCTAGCTTGGGGTCACTATTTTTTAAATGTTCCTCGGTGCAGCTAGCGTGGGAAGTGCCATTCCAGGCAAGGGCTGGGGCCGAGGCAGGGGTGGAGGAAGAACTATGGGTTTCTTACTCTGTTTCCATGGAACTTTTGTGCGTTTGAACTGTGCCAAAAGTAGAAATAAAGATGCCCCCTGCATAGTCCAGCCGGCCATTAGGCAGGGTGATGACTGGTGCGGGCCTCGCCCCTCTAGCGTCCTGTGCTGTGGGCGTCCTAGAGAAGAGACCTGCCATGTTCGCGTGTACCGAGGTGGTAAGGGGTTAGCTGCCTGCGTCCGCCATGTCAGAGTCCGTGCAGCTGCTGGGCAGGGTGCACAGCCCTGCCAATTCCACACAGCAGAAGCAGGCTGATCTCTGTGAGTCTGAGGTCATCCTGGGCTGCTCCATTGTTCAGGCCAGTGAGGGTTATGTACCAAAATTCTATCCCAAAGCACACTTCTGGTACAGGTCCATCCACAGGGTCTCATAACACTGCGAGTTAGCGGTCATAGGAAGTGCAGTAGTGCCCCCTCAAAAAAGTCTGCTTCTAATCACCAGAACATGTGACTGTCACCTTATATGTGACAAAGGGGACTCTTGAGATGGGATTACGGAGCCTAGAGATTGGGAGATTGTCCTGTGCAGTCTGAGGGGCACTATCTGTCACATTAGTTCTTCAAAGTAGAGGACAAGTATATGGAGCCCTCCAGGTAAGCCAGGCTTACACCTTACCACAGATAAGACTTTATGGCTAAGAATCTCCTAGGCGCTGGGGAGAGGTGGTACACGCCTTTAATCCCAGCACTTGGGAGGCAGAGGCAGGCGGATTTCTGAGTTTGAGGCCAGCCTGTTCTACCGAGTGAGTTCCAGGACAGCCAGGGCTACACAGAGAAACCCTGTCTGGAAAAAACCAAAACAAAAAAATTCCTAGGCAAATATATGGAGCTAGAAACTATCATCCTGAGTGACATAACCCAGTCACTAAAGAACACACACGGTATGCACTCACTGATAAGTGGATATTAGTCCAAAAGCTCGGAATACCCAAAACACAACTCACAGTCCACATGAAGTTTAAGATGAAAACCAAAGTATGGATACTTTGATCTTTATTGGAAAGTGGATCAAAACACCCATGGCTCACAGCCAACCAATAGAATGAACATAGGGTTCCCAATGGAGCAGCTAGAGAGAGGACCCAAGGAGCTTCAGTGGTTTGCAGCCCTGCAGGAGGAACAATAATATGTACCAACCAGTACCCCCAGAGTTCCCAGGGACTAAACCACCAAAGAGTACACATGGAGGGACCCAGGGCTCCAGGTACATATGTAGCAGAAGATGACCATTTCAGACGTCAATGAGAGAAGAGACCATTGGTCCTGTGAAGGCTCGATTACCCATAATAGGGGAATGCAAGTCAGGAAATTGGAGGGGGGGGGGCAAACAGGGAGGGGATGAGATAGGGGGTTTTAAGAGGGGTAACACCAAAAGGGGATACCATTTGAAATGTAAATAAAGCAAATACCTAATAATAACAAAAATAAAAGAATAGGTGATTTAAAAAAAGACTTATGACTTCAAGCCATTGTTTGGTTTAAGGCAATGGTGGAAAACAAAAGCCTTCGTTATTCTATTTTACAGTGAGGAAACCTGCTGAGGGAGGTCACATGATTTGTAGTTAGATCGGGAAAATTCAGGCCAAGTACATCCAGCTCCAGTGCCCAGCTAATTCCTCCCTTCCTTGGAAATTAAGCGTGGTAAAACTGGATGCTGTAAGGCTTTGGGTTGGTACTGCGGCCCCTTTAAGAAAACAGGAGGCGGGGCTTGTGGAAGTTGCTTAGATACCACCTACCTGGCTCCCAGGACGCGAAGTCTTCCTTCATGCCACTTTGGGATCTGCAGGCCTGGCCAGAGCAAGTGGGTGAGCACCCTAAAGTAGTCCCGTGTGCAGCAACAACAAAGACCTTGAACACGTGCTTGATGGATGAGGGGCCCCTGCGGAGGGGTGGAATAGTGCTGGGACCCATGCCCAGAGAAAAGGCGGGTTTGCCCTTAAGTGCAATTATATAGGGCGACTTCCTCAAAGAACAGAGCGAGAGGGCATCACTGTAAGAAACAAGTCAGTTTTATCTGTGGTTTGAATTTCACTACTAGAGGACAGAAAACCCAGAGTAAATGGCTGTTCAAGTGGAGAGTTGAGAGCAGCTTAGGCTGGCTTTGCTGATAGTCATCAGGCCCTTGGACGAGTGGAGGGCTGGAGTGTTGGAGAAAGAGGTGGGACTGAGCTCTGAGGAGGGATTGAGCATTGCCTAGCAGAGGCAGGCATGGAGTGCCACTCTGTCCACCCCCAGGGTGCACGAACGCGGACCAGATTTTTTTGCACCCCAGGATTTCTTTATGTCTTGCTTGCCTAATGTTGTAGGAAACCATGAATGAGATCACCATGAAAAACCCTAGCTTTGCCACTCTGCCCTCGGCTCTGCACCTCGTCCTGTCTCTTCCGGCCCCAGTAGTAATGAGAGCCGCTGGGTCTTGAAGCTCTACAACAGGACTTCTCTCGAGTTTTCCACTTGACCCCTTTTTCCCAAGAAATGTTTGCATAACCCCGGCTTTAGTATATAAATAGGTATGCATAACAAATATTTACTGATATCAAATAATAACATTTACTTTTAAAGGATTTTGGGGTACATATAAAATTATCATTTGCTAAATAAAGCAAACTTGCATGCTAAGGAAATTATGTGCTGACTTATTTTTTAAGGTTTGCTTTTCACTTTTATTTATGTGTGGGTACATAAATACACCCATTTGCAGGTACCCACAGTGGCTGTAAGACGGGGTTAGATCCCCTAGTACTCAAGTTACACGTGGCTGTGAGCTACCAAACATAAATGCTGGGTCCTGAACTCAATCCCTCTGCAAGAGCCACAAGTGCTCTTAATGCTAGACTCCAGAGCTGCTGCTGCTGCTGCTCCTCCTCCTCCTCTTCCTCCTCCTCCTCCTCCTCCTTCTCCTCCTCCTCCTCCTCCTCCTCCTCCTCCTCCTCCTCGTCCTCCTCCTCCTCCTCCTCCTCCTCCTCCTCCTCCTTCTCCTTCTTCTTCTCCTTCTCCTTCTTCTTCTTCCTTCATTTCATTTATTTAATGGGCTGGGAAGAAGCTAGTGTGTGTCACCTGCACATATGGTGGCCAGAGGACAACTTGCAGGAATTGGTTCTCTTCCCTCACCGTGTGGATTCCAGGATTTGAACTCAGGTCATTAGGCTTGAGGGGACATGCCTTAACCTAAGTCATTTTGCTGCTAGCCTGCTTGTTCATATTTATGTAAAATTCATTCTCGGGGATTTAGAGATGGCCCAACAGTTAAGAGTGCCCATTATTTGATCATGATAACAAACACACACATACACACAAATTAATTTAAAAATGTAAGGTATGCAGTAGTGGTGCACACCTTGAATCCCAGCACTAGAGAGGCAGAGAGGCAGGCAGATCTCTGAGTTTGACAATAGCCTGCTCTACAGAATGAGTTCCAGAACAGCCAGGGCTACATAGAGAAACCCTGTCTTGAAAAAGCAAAAGTTGAAATCAAACTTTCTAAAGCCATCTATACAAAGATATACACACAGGAATGACAGTAGGAAAAGACTGCTTTTGTTTTCTGTAATTAAATCACATTTCTACAAATGTAGGATACTGCAGAGTAAAAGTCCTGCAAGTCATGTGATGTAATAGTCTCAAATCTGAGGTGCTTCTGGCACTGCATGGCATGGTGGCATGCGCGGTACAAAGTACACATGTCAAGTGTGAAGAATGAAGATGGAGTTGGAGCAAAAGCTCAGTGATTAAGATGTTGATCTTCCAGAGGACTGGAATTCAGTTCCCAACACCCACATCAAGTGGCTCATAGATTCACAGGATCCCTACCCCTCTTCTGGGACCTCTGAGAGCATCTGCACTCACATGCACATGCCCTCAAACAGATGCACACATATACACATAATTTTAAAACAAAAACAATCAAAAGAACAAGAACAACAACCTGGGTGGATTCTTGCCAGAAAGGTGTTGGATTCATTATGTGTCTGATTTTTTAATTAATTCCTGGTTGTACATTCACAAACCTTTTCCAGCTAGATTTTTATGATCCCTCTGTTCATTTGTGTAATCCTTTCATTTTTGAAAAATAGATTTATTTATTATTATATGAAAGTACACTGTAGCTGTCTTCAGACACACCAGAAAAAAGTGTCAGATCTCATTATGGTTGATCGTGAGCCACCATGTGGTTGCTGGGATTTGAACTCAGGACCTTTGGAAGAACATTCAGTGCTCTTAACCAGTGAGCCATCTCCCCAGCCCCTCTGTGTCTAATCCTATATGAGATCTTGAGCCACAGTTTAAGAAGTTGGGCTCTAGCCGGGCGGTGGTGGCGCATGCCTTTAATCCCAGCACTTGGGAGTCAGAGGCAGGCAGATTTCTGAGATGGAGACCAGTCTGGTCTCAGGGCTACACAGAGAAACCCTGTCTCAAAAAACAAAAACAAAAACAAAAAAAAGAAACAAACAAACAAAGAAGCAAAGAAAGAAAGAAAGAAAGAAAGAAAGAAAGAAAGAAAGAAAGAAAGAAAGAAAGAAAGAAAGAAAAGAAAAGAAAAGAAAAAAGTTGGGCTCTGGAGACATCTGTAAGCATGAGGACCCGATAACCATGTAAGTGTGTAGAAACTGGGTCTGGATGGCTCAGCCATTAAGAGCATCTAGCTGCTCTTCCAAAGGTGCAGAGTTTAATTCCCAGCATCCGGGTGGCATCCCACAACTATCTATAACTCCAAAGGGAACCTCTTCTGGCCTCCCTGGGCACTGCATGCATGTCATGTGTTGCACAGACATGCATGCAAACAAAACACCCACAAACACAAACATAATGAAATGTTTGAAAACACATTTTTAATGCAGACACCATGACATGCTTATCCATGCTTGAGAAGTATCCATGCTTGAGAAGTAGCCTAGGGCTCTCTGGCTAGCTGGTGACCTCGAAGCTCTGAGAGAAGCCCTGTGAGCAAGACAAGGGAACATACCTAATGCGGAACTCTGGCGGCCACACGTGCACACCCTTATGCACATGGGCACCACACAGACAAGAAGTTGTCACTGTAGGGCTCCAGAATTTAGACAGCCAATGTTTTCAAACTGAAAAACCTGAAATGACAGTCACTCCATATATCAATTTTTCCAAACTGTATACTTTCAGGGTCATCACAATCGTATCTTCACAAAGGTACTACTATTTGTATTTGAAATCTGAAGCCGGAAGCCGTTTTCTTAAAGACAAAACACAGCTAACATGATACAGGAACCTTTATGTTTTGATGGACTTGATGCTTTTTTAACTTGTATTTTATTTTTAAATAAATAATAATTATTGTTATCATCATCATCATTATTATTATTATTGTGTGTGCGGTATGTATGTGGGTGTGCAACTGTCATGGTTCCCTTATGGAGCTCTGAGGACAATATGCAAGAAGAGTCAGTTCTCTCCATTCACCACGCAGGTTCAACAGAATGGACCCAGGTTGTCAGGCTTCTGGCCAGCATCTTTGCCAGAAGAGTCATGTCTCCCACTCCCACAGACGGTTGTCTGTGAACCTGGAGCTCACCAGTGGAACCAAACTATGCATGAGCTGTAGGAATCCTGTTCCCACCTCCTCACTGCTGAGTGCTGCAACTTTCTCCACGAGTAGTGGGGACCTGAACTCAGGTCTTCACCCACGAAGGAATACCATTCCGAACTGTAGCACGGTTTAAAACACATACAATTACATTGGCTGGCAAAATGGCTCAATGGGTAAAGGTGATTGCTTGCTGCCAAGCCGGACAGCCTGAGTTCGATCCCTGGGATACAGATTATGAAAAGAGAGAGGCACCTGTAGAAAGTTGCTATTTAATCTCTACACATGGTCCAGGCTACACATGTACCCCTACATATGCTCATGTGCACAAAACTAATAGATGAAATCAATGTAATAAAATTATAAATGAAATAATGTTTCACAATGGTTCTGATATTAAACATTTTTATTTATTTATTTATTTATTTATTTATTTATTTATTTATTTTTGGTTTTTGAGGCAGGGTTTCTCTGTGTAGCCCTGGCTGTCCTGGAACTCTCTGTAGACTAAACTGGCCTCGAACTCAGAAATCCACCTGCCTCTGCCTCCCAAGTACTGGGATTACAGGCGTGTACCTCCACGCCCGACTATTAAACATTTTAAAACAATCTATGCAATATTGGAATGTAATTACTTTCATAAACTGTCATACTTGTCATTATTCAGGCTTCCGTAGAATGATAACGTTATCCTAAGGCTAATTGTTTTTACAATTGAAACAACCAAGTCTTTAGAGACATAATTTCTATTTTTTCAGGTAAAACACATCCGTGCTTTGAAACGAAACTGCAGTCTACCAGAGGAATCATTGGCTAGTTCTGCATCTAAAGAAAACTCATACATCTTCCAAAGGCCATGGTGAGAGAAAAGAAAAAAGCGGACAAGAAAGGAGACAAGTCAGCCCGCTCTCCCTCCTCGATTTCTGATAACCCAGAAGCCTCTAAACAAGACAGCAATGCCAGTAAGCCGGAAGTGGCCCCCAGCGCTGTCGTCCCGGTGCTGGAGATACCGCTCAAGCAAGCCCCCAAGAGAGACTCGGTACAAATGGATCAGAGTGAAGATGAAACTCAGTATGAAGAACCCATCCTGACCAAACTCATCGTGGAAAGGTAACTTTCCCGGGTGGGACGGGGCCAGACTCTGCAAACCAAATGTTAGGTGAACGTGTGTTTGGGTGGGACCGTGGGAATCCTCAAGCAGCTTTTTATTGGCTTTGGTTTGGTTTGGGATCTTTTGTTTAGTCTTGTTTTGTTTGTTTTTGCCTTTCCAGGTAGGGTTTCTCCATGTAGTCCCGGCTGTCCTGGAATTTTCTGTAGACTAGGCTAGTCTCAAATTTAGAGATCTGCGTGCTTCTGGCCTCCCACGTGCTGGGATTAAGGGCGTGCGCCACCGCTGCCAAGCTCATGCAGTTTTATGATCCTGCAATTGCCCGTTTCCAAAAACACTTTTGTGTGCGGGGATGGAAGTCACTGGTTTGGTTGGATGGACTACCCTGCAAGCTCCAACAATCCTCGTCTCTGGCTCCCCAGTACTGAAATGCTGGAATCACACATTTTCACCACACTACCTAGCTTTTCCTTTCTTTATTCAGTCCCTCTCCCCACCCCCGTGCTCATCCCCACCCCTGACTCTAAACAGGGTTTCTTTGTGTAGCCCTGGCTGTCTTGGAACTCGCTCCATAAACCAGGCTGGCCTCAAACTCTCCTTCCCAAGTGCTGAGATTGAAGGTGTGTGCCATCGCTGCCATGCTATTCATTTTTTCAGTGTGGGTGTTGGGCTCTGAATTCTGGTCCCCACACTTCTTGGCATGCATTTCACTGGCTGATGTGTGCTACTGCACCTGACTTTTAAGTGGATTCTGGGAACCTAAAATCAGGTCCTCACGTTTGTACAACGGATACGTTATCAACGGAGCCATTTTTCCAGCTCCCTAAAAAACAACAACAACAAACTAACTAACTAAACAAAAAAATCTTTTCAAGAACTTTAAAAAAAGATGTATTTATTTTTATTTTATATAAATGAGTGTTAGCTTCCATGTACGTCTGTGTACCACACGTGTGTTTGGTGCCCATTGAAGTCATAAGAGGACATCAGATCCCCTAGATCTGAAGTTACCCGTGACTGTAACCACTTACCATGTGGATTGTAAGAATCAAACCCAGGTTCTCCGGAACGACAAGTGCTCTTAACCACTGAGAGCTATTCCTGCCCCTCAAGGATAATTTTAACATGGTAAAAACATACATAAAATTTGCTATTTTGACGACTTAAAGTGTATATTTTGGGGACTGGTGAGATGGTTTAGTGATTAAATTGCTAGCCAGACAAACATACGGATCAAGATTCAGATCCTCCGAAACGTAGACAAATGCCAGGTGAGCATGGCGGCCCACTAGTATGTGAGTCCAGCTCTGGATGGTTGAGATGGAATGGCCAAAGCAAAGCGGCCAGCTCTGGGTTTGATTGACAGACCTTGCCTCAATGGGTAAGGTGGGAGAGCAGATGTACTGGCAAGTTTTGTGTGTCAACTTGACACAGGCTGGAGTTATCACAGAGAAAGGAGCTTCAGTTGGGGAAGTGTCTCCATGAGATCCAACTGTGGGGCATTTTCTCAATTAGTGATCAAGGGGATAAGGCCCCTTGTAGGTGGTGCCATCCCTGGGCTGGTAGTCTTGGGTTCTATAAGAGAGCAGACTGAGCAAGCCAGTAAGAAACATCTCTCCATGGCCTCTGCATCAGCTCCTGCTTCCTGACCTGCTTGAGTTCCAGTCCTGACTTCCTTTGGTGATCAACAGCAATGTGGAATTGTAAACTGAATAAACCCTTTCCTCCCCGACTTGGTCATGATGTTTGTACAGGAATAGAAACCCTGACTAAGACAAATTGGTACCAGGAGTGGGGTGTTGCTGTGATAGGCCTGACCATGCTTTTGTTTGGAAGAATGTGGATTTTAGGACTTTGGATTTGGAAATCCATGGAATGCTTTAAGTGGGGATTAATGGGCCAGCCTAGTAGGAATATGGAAGATAATGTGCTGAGAGTCATTTGTACTGTGTATGCCTGCTGGCCCAAGAGGTTTCAGTGGAAAAGAACTTTAATATGTGGCTGAGAGACTGTTTTTGTGATGTTTGGAGAGGAACATGGCTGCTTTTTGCCGCTGTCTGAAGAGACTGCCTAAGGATAAGGTAAAGAAATGTATATTAATTGCATCAACAAAGTAAGTCTTAAAAAAGACCAACAGAGACTTTGTTCTCTGGTTAAGTCTGATGAAGAGCATTTTGAACAAACATAGCAAGCCCAGAAAGGAAAAATGCAAAATATATAATTTGAGTATTAAAGGGGCTCCAGGAAGTGAAATGGAGCTGAATTCAAGAATATTAATTCAATTAAGGGAGTGGTGACCTTGGGGCAAGATTCCACCCAGCTAAAATTGGGTCCAGGCGTGGTAGGACACATATTTAATCCCAGGAGGCAAAGATAAGCAGATCTCTGAGTTCAAGGCCAACCTAGAACAGAGCAAACTCTAGGTGAAGAAAAACTGAAACCCAGGCTTGGTGGACCACACCTTTAATCCCGGTGCTTAGGAGACAGGCATGCAGATCTCTGAGTTCAAAGTCAATCTATGGAGCAAGATCTAGGATAGCTAAGCTTAGGCAGTGAAGGAGCTGGAGAAAAGGAAGCTAGTGATAATGTCATAGAACAAGGGGGCTAATGTTCCAGTTCCTGCAAGCAGCAGAACTCAGCAGCCTTGGCCACGTATCTCTGGCTTTATATTCAAGAGTAAAAGAAGATTACTGGGACAGTTGATGCTGCTTAGCTGGAGCTAAGAAATCAGTGGTGATTAGGAAGAGACCAGCGTCACTTATGTGAAATCTTCCGGGAATGTTTTCTGAGAGCACAAAGAAGCTGTGTTCAGAGATAGCCAAGGCTGTATCTCATGTAGCAGCTGTACTTGGTAATGTGTAAGAATCACCCAGGTGGTACTGGTTTTGAAGGCATGAAGGCATCATGAAGAACAGCTGAGGCTTGGCACTGTGAGAGGCCATGGAAGGCCATTGGTAAAAGTGCAGCCTCAGTTATAGTTGACAGCCCAGGACTGAAGGAGTCTTGCAAAGGAGTTGAGGCTTGGTACCATGAAGAGAGCTTATGAGAGGCTTTGGTGAAACTTAGTTGCAGTGGAAGACTCCAGCATATTGGAGATGCCAGTACCATGGGACGACAACCAAGAACAGCAGTGGCAGTGGAGTGGATCAACCTGAACTTAGAGTGCTACAGAGGGCAGAGCTGGAGAAGTGACTCCAGCTCTTTGGAGATGCACAGAAGATCATGTGTGGATCTCAGACACTGGAACAAGAAGCTGTGAAGCTGAAACTGACTTGGGGATCCCAAGATGTTAAAGATGCCAGAGCCACAGCATGCCTGCCAAGGAAAGCTGCTAACAGGGAGTGGAACCAGCCCAGGAGACAGAACCTTGTTGCAGTCAACGAAGATGAAAAGGGAGTTGAAGATCTGAAGACTGCTTTGCCATCAGACATGGAGATGCAGAGTTTGGAGTTTGCCCAGCTGGTTTCCTGTCTTGCTTGGGGGATTACAATTAAGTGATTGGATGAATCTCAAAAGAGACCTTGAACTTTGGACTTTTAACACTGTTGAGACTGCTATAGACTACAGGGACTCTGGAAATTGCACTAAATGTATTTTGCATTATGCTATGTTTAGGTATGGCCCCCATAGACTCAGGTTTGAATGAGCCTATGGGGGCCAGGGAGTAGAATGTGATGGTTTTATATGCTCCTCCCAAAGAGCGGAACTATTAGAAGGTATGGCCTTGTTGGAGGAAGTGTGTCACTGTGGGGATGGGCTTGGAGATCTTCCTCCTAGATGCCTGAGCATGCCCAGTCTGTTTCTGGCTTCCTTTGGATAAAGATGTAGAACCCTCAGCTCCTCCTGCACCATGTCTGCCTGGATGCTGCCATGCTTCTGCCTTGATGACAATGGACTGAACCTCTGAACCTGTAAGCCAACCCCAATTAAATGTTGTCTTTTACAAAACTTGCATTGGTCATGGTGTCTGTTTACAGCAGTAAAACCCTAACTAAGACAGCAAATGATTCCAGGTCACTTGTATATATACACATACCACACACACACACACACACACACACACACACAAATTGAGTTAAAATAAAATGTATAGTTCAGGGTGTTAAATGCAATCCTGGTCTCTTACAGCTATCATTGAGTTCTGTTTCCAGAATATGTCCTGTCCCTCCTCCCAGACATAAATTCTGTGCTTACCTAATGCCCCTGGGAATCTGTATTCTTTAATACATATACCACTCATGAGTCTGAACTATATTTCTTTGTAGCTATGAAGGAGAGAAAGTCCGTGGATTGTATGAGGGAGAAGGCTTTGCTGTCTTTCAAGGCGGAAACACCTACCATGTAAGTCATAATTATTGGAGCCAGCAGGGCTGGAGAAAGGGATGGGCTGAAAGCCTTCCATTTGCAAGGCTTGAGCGAATTCCACAGATTCCTCTAAAACCACTAGAAGTACTGCACACTGATTTTATCCTGAACCCCAACTACCTACGTAAGGTGAAGTATAACTCAGTACTTATTTTATATTTTAATCTTCCTTTTCCTGATTTTTAACTATTGTCAAACCATGGATTTGTCACTAAATAAAAACAATCAACCATAAGTTAGATAGCAATTTGGATGCTTATGTCCCCCACACAAAATGCCACAGGGTTTACAAGAACCTACACACATCACTGGGGCTGGAGAGCTGGCTCGCCGCTGGTTTGCTGCTCTTGTAGAAGAGGAACAGTGTTTGGTTCACAGCACCGGTTCACAAGTGCCTTCTGCTCCAGATCCAGGAGATATGAGGATATGATGCCCTCTTCTTGCCCTCTCTCTCTCTCTCTCTCTCTCTCTCTCTCTCTCTCTCTCTCATACACACACACACACACACACACACACACACATCTTAAAGAAATAGAACAGCCAGGCAATGGTGGCGCACATCTGTAATCCCAGCAGGCTGGGAGACAGAGGCAAGCAGATTTGTGAGTTGGAGGCCAGTCTGGTCTACAGAGTGAGTTCCAGGACAGCCAGGGCTACACAGAGAAACCCTGTCTCCAAAAAAACCAAATCCAAAAAAGAAAAAAAAAAGAAAAAAAGAAAAGAAATAGAACTCATGGTCATACAGTCATTAGACTGTAGGGAGAGCTGGTCTTTTTAAAAACTGCATGTCTAGCTAGTCCACATGCAACTGTTTCAGTCCTGGCTACATAGTAAATGTCAGTAACAATCTAACTTCTTTCCCCCAAATATTTCCTGTAGGTGTTTGATTCTGGTTTAACAGAGGCTGCCCTAGCTCGACACAGCCTAGGGTCACCTAAGAAGGGAGTCTCAGTTGAAGGATCACTCAGAGCAGTTTGGCCTGTAGGCACGTTTGTGGGGAACTATACTGTAGGTGCTGATATTCCCTAGGTAGGTGATCCTCTGCTGATCAAGAAACTAGATAAGGGAAAGACAGCAGGCGGCATTCCTTCATGGTTTCCGCCTCAAGTTCCGGCTGGAGTTACTGTCCCGACATCCCTCATAAACAGACTGTGAGCTGGAAGTGTAAACCAAATCACTGCTTTTGGTCCGAGTGCTTCGGCATAGCAGCAGAGATGAAACTCAGGCCAACGGTGATGAGCAGAGTCTCGGGGCTGAGGCCGTGGCCCCATGGTAGAGCACTTGCCTAATGTGTGGAAATCCCTGGATCCATCCCCGCCACTGCAAAAAATGAAAACAAACGAATCGAAAAGGGCAAAAATCTCAGTTTCACTTTTGTGATAAACATTCTCAGAGCTAGCATTGTTTCTTTCACTCTTTACATAGATACATCAATATTAATATATATTAATCATATAACGATAGATTGCAGTTTGAATGGTTTTCACTCATACATTTTTAGGTATTTCTATATGGTTTACAGCACTTAGAACCCACAACAAAACACATGATAAGTTTTAACATTTTTGATGTGTTGTAAAGCATAGCCAACATTTGTTATTTCAACCTCTTTAAGTGGACAGTCTAGTGGTCTTAAACATCTCCATATTATTGTGCAGCCATCACCCCTGACAGCCCAGAACTTTCTGGTCATCCTAAAATGAAGCCTGGCACACATGAAGTGATTACTCTCTGGCTAACCTGACAGTTAATTGTGACACTGTATAACGCTTAAAAATTGCTAGATGCAACTGTTTCATAATTGTTGGATTTTCAAGGACTGTTTCATTTTTCCCCCTTACTCACAGGCCACAGTTAAGATATTCATTTATTCATTCAGTCGGTCAGATTATCGAAACATGTGCTTATTATAATAGAATAAAATTTAAAGATTTTTAGATCTTATGTGTATGTCTGTGTTCCATGTGTGTGCAGATGCCCATGGATGCCAGAAGAGGGCGTTGGATCCCCTTGAGCTGAGGTTATACACACGCACATACCTATTTATACATGTGTGTATCTGTCAGCACACAGTTATGTGGTGACTGATTATATGCACACTGATAATTTCTAGTAAGAGAAAACAAAAGTGTGAAACTCACAAATGGGATAATGGCTTTAATCAGGTTTTAGTCTAAGTAACTTGGTTTAAAAAAAAAAGTACATAAAAGCCTTTTTTGTTTGTTTTGCTGGTTGGTTAGGTTGTGTTTGTTTTTGCAATGGAGGAGGTGGAGCTCGGGGCCTTGTGCATGTTAGTCCGGAATCTATCACTAAGCTTTCTTCTTAGCCCCACATCTTGAAAGATCGAAGTGAAAAGCCAAAAGTTTTAAAATTCTTTTCGACTGTAGTTCGGAGATTTTTCTGGTGATTTACTCGGGAGAATCTGGCTGTGGTTATCAGATCTAGGTGTGGGGGAAGTTGTAAACTTTTTGGCTCAGGATGGATCACTGTGTATGTGTGGTGCAGGCCCAGAGTGGGTGTTACATTGTTGTTGCAGCTGCCGCCAGGCAGCCAGCACACTCCTGCAGGTGAAGGGATGGGCAGGGTTCCGGTCTACGGTGGAGCCACAGTCTAGATGCCCACCACCCATCATCTGACGCCCACCATCTGAGCGATCACTGTTATTTCTTTCCTAGGGTATGTTTTCAGAAGGACTGATGCATGGGCAGGGGACTTACATCTGGGCCGACGGATTGAAATATGAGGTAAGGCATTACCACGAGTAAGAGCTGTCACGAATTAATTATAGAATTTAATGGTTGGCTTCCTGCACTATTTTCAAAGCATTCACTTTTATTTTTTAAAGTGCATGTACATGTGTGTGTGCATGTGTATATATGTGTGTACGTGTGTGTGTGTGTGTGTGTGTGTGTCCATTGACTCAGGCAGTCTCAGAGACTAGAGGAGGGTATTGGATCCTCTGGAGCTGGAGTCACATACAATTGGGAGCTGCTGGTATTGAGTGCTGGAAATGATGCCCACACTCAACTGTTAAACAGCTTTCTAGCCCTCTAGATAGACTATTCTTATAAAAGTAAGTCAGGTTAGGTGTGGTGGCACACACCTTTAATCCCAGGGCTCGGGAAGCAGAGGCAGGCAGATCTCTGTGAGTTCGAAGCCATCCTGGTCTACAGAACAAGTTCTAGGAAAGCCAAGGCTACATACTGAAACACTGTCTCAAAAAAAACTAAACAAATAAAAAAAAAAAACTAAGTTAGCATAGCCAGGACTGATATCATGGAATCCCAGTACTTGGGAAGCTGAGGCAGGAGGATTTTGAGTCTTAGGACACCCTGAGTCTACATAATAAGATGCTATTTCTGAAAAAGAAAAACCACTGCAAAGGTCGTCGGCGGCGTTACAGAACCGAAGCTGGAGAGGCCGGCTTGTGTGCTCAATGCAGTGACGCGGTGACTGCATCAGGTGCCTGAGAATCGCCGGAGCTGGCTTTAGGTGTGGCTTTAGAGGTGTCCTGCATGTACGCCTCACACATGCATGGGGTTTGGTGGTAATCTACGTGTTCTCTGCATGCGAAATCCCTCATGCTTTATATGCACATCAGTTTTTATGATCTCTTTTTTTAAATTTATTTTTATTTTTTTTAAAGATTTATTTATTATATGTAAGCACACTGTAGTTATTTTCAGACACTCCGGAAGAGGGCATCAGATCTTGTTATGGATGGTTGTGAGCCACCACGTGGTTGCTGGGATTTGAACTCAGGACCTTCAGAAGAGCAGTCGGTGCTCTTTACCCCTGAGCCATCTCTCCAGCCCCTTATGGTCTCTTTCTTTCCTTTATTTTTTTTTTACTAATTAAGCCATCCCCAATCCCTGCAGGGCTGACTCTCTTTACTGAATGCATGTTTTCCATGATGGTGGTTTCACAAAAACCATCTGGGTTGCTGGGCTGAGGGGAAGTGGGTATTTTTAAACTGATTGTGAGAACAGATTTGTCCTCTGAGACTGAGCCAGTTTCAGCTCCCACTCACAAAGCCTGTGAGTGTCTCAAGTGCTGTTCTAGACATCTCCACTGCAGAGCTACTAACGCCAGGGTGTACGAAAATGGTAAGAGACATTTAAGGTAAATGCATATAGCACGTGGATACAGATTGCAGCTGGACAGTGAGCAGGAGCTGCAGAGGCACAGGCTCCACTGAGGGGGGGCGTGGGGATCCACCCTCAACAGTGTGTTGGGGCCCAGTTTTCTGAGAGAACTCCCTACCAAGCAACCCCCACCTTCTAGCCTGCTGCCAACATTGAAGGTTTCTGGTCTCCAGATGGTGATTTTGCCAGGCAGATCCTTCTGCTTCTCTGTCTCTGGAAATTCTCTGGAGTTTGGGGGGGGGGGGCGAGGGGAGGATCCTCCTTTGCAAGCATAGAGCCCTCCACAATCAACCCATCTAAGAGAGTTCCCGGGTAGGATTTTGTCTCTTGACGCATCCTCAGGCATGGTGAGCCAGGTAGCACCAATATGCCATCTGGCCAGTGGGCAGTCGGTGGCTGTGTCCTCTGCTGACTGATGATTAGCCACTGGATTTGGAATTGTGGCAGAGCACCAGCTTAGCGTGCGTGGAACCCTGGTTCATTGCCCAGTTCCACTACCATCCTCACCAACAGAACCACTCTACCATCTTTGGGCCATGGTTCACACCACCATGAGCTTCTCACAAAGAAGGCACCCCATGAGGAACCATGGGGAGACAGAAGGCTTTCTATGGGTGATCAGTTCCTGGCTGATCATCCAGACCTCTGCACGGTCAACCCTGAGAGTCTAAAGTTAAGGTCACGATTGGCAGCCACCACGTTACCTGGTTACCTGCTGGCTTCTTGGAACTTGGTGTAAATGATTCCTTCCCAAGTGTTTTATTCTGTGTGGACTTCTGTGCAGCAGAAGAATGAGGCGAGGGGCTAGGAAACACAGGGACAAGGACATGACAGGCACACACCCCCATGTCCACAGAAAAGCCAGGGTCAGGGTCAGTGTGGTGAGGGCACTCTCAGACAGCCCTCTCAGGTGTACAGTCCCTTCACTGCCGTCCCCTATCACCCTCCCGGCTGTTTTGCCCTAGGGGGACTTTGTGAAGAATACCCCGATGAACCACGGCGTGTACACATGGCCCGACGGCAGCACGTATGAAGGCGAGGTGATCAATGGCATGAGGAACGGGTTTGGTATGTTCAAGTGTGGCACACAGCCCGTGTCCTACATTGGCCACTGGTGTCACGGCAAGAGACATGGGAAGGTAGGTGAAGATTGTACCCCTGGACAATCCCATCCATGTGAATGTATGCATGATATAAAATTAACCATTCACAACACTGTACAACCACCATTGCTATGAGTCTCAAAAACATCTTCAGCACCACAGCTATGCGCTAGGAAGTAGACGCTTGCACTGTGTGCTGCGCCGCCCAGCTTTTTTATTGGTTTCTGGCATCCAAACTCAAGTCCTTGTGCTTGCATAGGAAGCACTTCACCCGCCAAGACCTTTCTCTGGCACACGTTTCTTCACCTGTAAAGCCAACTTATCGTGGGTTACCTACCAGTCTTGGTAACAACAGCATTGACTTCTGCATAGTTTGTGCTTCTTAGATGTGCATGCCTGATCTTTATGTTTCCAAGAGGATTTGCACCGCGAGGCTTCATTTCTCTTGTCTGTTTTAGGGTTCCATCTATTACAATCAAGAGGGGACCTCTTGGTATGAGGGAGACTGGGTGTACAACATCAAAAAAGGCTGGGGGATAAGATGGTAGGTGCGACCCTTCCCTTCACATTTGGGTTGTGGGTGGAAAAGCTTTCATAGGTTCACCTGATTCTCACCCAGGTTAGAGCTAAGGTGCAGAAATGAAGAACACATCTTCTGTCCAAGCATGGTCGAGGTTTTCCGTTACTCCTAATAGCATCTCCATAGCACTGAAAACATCCTATGGGAAACCCAGAAGAAAACGCTAAGTGTCTGATTGTATGTTTCACTTTGTTTTAAATAGAAACTGCCTACCTTTGTCCTCTGTAATCCACGATGAATCTGTTTATCGTTGACTGCGGTACTGAATGTTTTCTGAGGAGCACCAGTATTTTTGCTTGAGTTTTACATTGACCTGATAGTTGTTTGTTGTTACTGTTTTAGTGTTGGCAGTGCTAGGGCCTAGTACATGGTGAACACCCCACCACTGGGCTACAGCCCAACCCCCATTTTGCTTTTTTTGTGTGTGTGCAAGATCTTGCTTTTTGCCCAGGCTGATCTTGAAGTCAAGAATCTCTTTTCTCTCCCTCTCAAGTGCTGGGATTATATTGGCTGGGTGTGGTGGCGCATGCCTGTAATCCCAGCACTCTGGGAGGCAGAGGATTTCTGAGTTCGAGGCCAACCTGGTCTACAAAGTGAGTTCCAGGACAGCCAGGGCTATACAGAGAAATCCTGTCTCGAAAAAAACAAAAAAACAAAAACAAAAACAAAACAAACAAAAAAACAAACAGAGGAAACACATCCAGTGTGGCCCTCGGGACTCTACTTGCACACATGCACACACCACATACATACCTAACAAACACAGTATTTGGTGTCAAAATATTAAGTAATAACACATTAGGAGTTGTTTCTAGGAGATGTAAAATCTCACTCTTACCCATTGAATAATGAAGAAGTTTAATAAAGGGAATTATTTTCCTCCCTAATAGGAATATTTTTGCCCACCCTGTGCTACCTGCCGACTCTCATTAGCACTGGGTCCTCTCTGGGCTGGATTTCCTGAGAGGCATTTAGGGGGTGAGTTTAAGGCCATTAAGGGCAAATCAGCTGTCGACGTAAGATAACCAACTGTTCATCACTGATTTCTTTGGTCCCAGCTACAAATCGGGAAACATATACGAAGGGCAGTGGGAGAACAACATGCGTCACGGGGAAGGCAGAATGAGGTGGCTCACGACAAATGAGGAGTACACAGGCCACTGGGAGAAGGGGATCCAGGTAGGCACCTGACGGCACATGCGTCAGTCACAGACTGAGGTGCGCCGGGGGGGGGGGGGGGGGAAGGGGAGGAGGGGGCAGGAGGGGTGGGGGGTGTACTAATGGCCTTACAGTGTGGGTCTGACCCCTAAGCACGACTAACCTAAGAAACTTGAGATGGCTAGGGTTAGCGGTCAACTCACAGAATCTAGACTCACCTGTGAGATGGGCTTCTGGCAACAGCCTGGGGTGCATTATTTCAATTACTTTAATTGATATGAGAACACCCATCTTAATTGTGGGAAGGGCCATTCCCTGGGCAAGGGGATCCTGCACTATATTTAGTGGAGGGAGCTAGCCGGGCATGCACCCTCTGCTCTCTGCCTCTGACTGTGGGTACAAGTGTGACCAGCCTTCTCAAGCTTCCCGAACTATAACCCAAAACTTCCTTTCCTAAGCTGGCTTGGGCACAGCAACAGAAGAGAAAGAAACTCAAAGTCACAGCCTTCTCGCACCAGCTACACTGTTGGATCCATGTTTTATTACTTAGTCTTCTGGGACGGTGTCACACGTCCTTCATCCAACCCTACAAAGATAGGCGCTGTTTCCATCATATTCTTGAAGAACCTGAAGGGCTCAAATCCTTTGCCAGAGGGCAAAGACAGCTCAATACCTGCTTCTAGGTTCATGTGCCCTGCCCCTCAGATTATCAGCGTCTTTGCCATAATTGGAGTTCTGGTAAAAGGGGGTTTATGCTGACGAGATACTTTCTTTGCAGAACGGCTTCGGAACGCACACATGGTTCCTAAAGAGAATCCCCAACTCTCAGTATCCTCTGAGAAATGAGTACATAGGGGCGTTTGTAAACGGCTTCCGTCACGGACAAGGGAAGTTTTACTATGCCAGTGGAGCCATGTATGAGGGAGAATGGGTTTCCAACAAAAAGCAGGGCAGGGTGAGTACAGTGTGGCGGAAGGTGTGTCTGGTAAGTCGTCTTACTCATTTCACAATAGCCAAGCGATTACATGCACTTAAATTAGTTAATAACAATTAGTAAAGCGATGACGGGCACTTAAAGCTGCTTACAGCATACTATTTCCTGGCTATTTAGAAATGATTTAATCCACCTTTGTTATATGTGTATACAAATAAGCAAGGGCACTGGTTGCAAGTTACAGTGTCACCTGAGCGTTCATGTATAATGGCAGCGTGGGCTTTGGGGCTGGCTTGCGATACTAACTCAGTGACATCAGCATTTCTATCCTGTCTACCTGCACAGCAGCTCTACCCTGGGGTTGCCATGTCCCTGTGATTACAAGACAGCTGCTGCGATTACTAGCTTCACATTACGCACACGGCTAAGGAGAAGAGAAGAGACTTTTTTCCCAAAGTTCTCTACAAATGCCTCTCGGTTCCCAGAGCTGAACTGGGGCATTTGTCGACCTTAGAATCAGTGCTTTACCATCCTGGGGCTGGCATATAGCAGGGCGACACCTACAGGGACGGCCCTCCAGGGCCATTCACAAAGCTTATTAAGGTTTATTAAACAAAAAAGCTGAATGCTGTGACCACGAGGTGATTCAACTTGGGGAAAGGTTGGAGGAGGAAGAGGAGGATGAGCAGGAGGAGGGTGAGCGGGGAGAGGAAGAGGAGGCACGGCGTGAGACTCAAAGAGAACGATTCTTTGTGGCCTAAGTAGATTACCTTCAAAGCAAAACAAGCTCCAAACCCTTGAAAGCTCTCCTGAAGAACACCACAATCTCCTCCTGAGGCCTCTCCTGGCCTCACGCGCCTCCCTCCCTACAGGGCAGAATGACCTTCAAGAATGGCCGTGTGTATGAAGGTCTGTTTTCCAATGATCACATCGCACAGTTCTTTGAAGCTGAAATCGATTACTCACACAGCCTGGACCGCTGGTCAGATGTCTCGCCGAGGAGCCGGCAGGCTCGGGGGTCTTCCGTCAGCGCAGTCAGGGAGCCTGGTAGGTAAACCTAAATTACTATCTTTTTTCTTTTTTAAGTTTTTATTAATCGTTCCATTCATTTACATCTCAAATGATATCCCACTTGCCAGTTACCCCCCTCCACCAACCCCCATGCCATGACATCCCATTTCCCCGTTACCCCTCTGTCACCCCGATCCCACACCTGCTCTACCCCTCCCTTTTGCCTGTTTGGGAGTGCTCCCCACCCCACCACTCCAGCATCCCCCTACTCTGGGGCCTCAGACCTCCCTGGGACCAAGGGCCTCCCCTCTCTTGCTCTCAGGCAAGGCCATCCTCTGCTACATATGTACAGGAGCCAAAGATCCCTTTAGGCACACTCCTTGGGCGGTGGTCTAGTCTCTGGGGGAACTGGGTGGTCGGGACAGCCTCTGTTGTTCTTCCAATGGGGTTGCAATCTCCCTCCACTCCTCCAGTCCTTCTGCCAGCCCCACCCCCCAACCTGGTTTCCTGAGTTTAGCCCGATGGTTGGCTGCACACATCCGCCTCTGCATTGGTCAGCTGCTGGCTGGACCTCCCCAGAAACCGCCACACTTGGTCCCTCTCCACAAGCGCCTCTTGACCATGGCAACAGTGTTGGGTTTGGTGTCTGCAGACATGATGGATCCCCATGTGGGGCCATCCCTAGTTGGCTCTTCCTTCAGTCTCTGTTCCATTTTTTTTTTTTTTTTTTTTTTTTTTTTTTTTTTTTTGTCCCTGTTCTTCATTTGGACAGGAACATTTCTGGGTTAAAAAAAAATCTTGAGATGGGTGTGTGGCTCCATCCCTCCACCAGGGTCATTCCTATCTATCTACTGGAGGTGGTCTCCACAGGTTCCATCTCCCCCTTCTCTGCGCATTACGGCTAAAGTCAATCCCATTGGGTCCTGGGAGCCTCACGTTTCTCGGGTTTCTAAGACCCTCCAGTGGCGATCCCCAGTTCCTCATCCCCTCCCCCCCCGCCCCCCCCCCCCCCGCCTCCGCCTCCCCACCCCCGGCTACCTATATTTATTCCATTTCCTGATGCTCTGTGTGCCTCTCTCACCTTCCTCCAGATTCTGATGATGCCGCCCTTATCTCCTCTTCCTTCTTTCTCCCTCGTCCCCCTCTCCTCCCATCTCCCACAGTCATCCTGTTCCCCCCCTCCTTTCTATGCTCCATCTGGTCTGTAGGTTGTATCATATGCATTGTGAGATTTTGGGTTAGTATACCGGCTGGTTTTGTGTGTCAACTTGACACAAGCTGGAGTTATCACAGAGAAAGGAGCTTCAGTTGGGGAAGTGCCTCCATGACATCCAGCTGTAAGGCATTTTCTCAATTAGTGATCAAGGGGGAGGGTCCCTTGTGGGTGGAGCCATTCCTGGGCTGGTAGTCTTGGGTTCTATAAGAGAGCAGGCTGAGCAAGCCAGTAAGAAACATCCCTCCATGGCCTCTGCATCAGCTCCTGCTTCCTGACCTGCTTGAGTTCCAGTCCTGACTTCCTTTGGTGATCAACAGCAATGTGGAATTGTACGCAGAATAAACCCTTTCCTCCCCAACTTGCTTCTTGGTCATGATGTCTGTGCAGGAATAGAAACCCAGACTAAGACAGTTAGTATCCACTTATCAGTAAGTGCATACCATGTGTGTTCTTTTGTGTCTGGGTTACCTCACTCAGGATGATATTTTCCAGTTCCATCCATTCGCCTGCAAATTTCATGAAGTTGTTGTTTTTAATCCATGTGTAGTACTCCTTTGTGTAAACGTACCACATTTTCTGTATCCCTTCCTCTGTTGAAGGACATCTTGGCATGTGTCCTTGTTGTATGGTGGAGCATCTTTTGGGTATATTCCCAGGAGTTGTATATCTGGGTCCTCAGGTAGTATTATGTTCAATTTTCTGAGGAAGCACCAGACTGATTGCCAGAGAGGTTGTACCAGCTTTCAATCCCACCAGCAATGGAGGAGAGTTCTTCTTTCTCCACATCCTCACCAGCATATGCTGTCACCTGTGCTTTTTTTTTAAGATTTATTTATTTATTATATGTAAGTACAATGTAGCTGTCTTCAGACACTCCAAAAGAGGGTGTCATATCTTGTTAAGGATGGTTGTGACCATGTGGTTGCTGGGATTTGAACTCAGGACCTTCAGAAGAGCAGTCAGTGCTCTTAACCTCTGATCCATCTCTCCAGCCCCCACCTGTGTTTTTTTATCTTAGCCATTCTGACTGATGTGGGGTGGAATCTCAGGGTTGTTTTGAGTTGCATTTCCCTGATGACTAAGGATGTTGAACATTTCTTTAAGTGTTTCTCAGCCATTTGAGATTCCTCAGTTGAGAATTCTCTATTTAGCTCTACTCCACTTTTTAATAGGGTTATTTGGTTCTCTGGAGTCTGCCTTCTTGAGTTCTTTATATATTTTGGATTTTAGCCCTCTATCGGATATAGGGTTGGTAAATATTTTTTCCCAATCTGTGGGTTGCAGCTTTGTCCTATCGACAGTGTCCTTTGCCTTATAGAAGCTTTTCAATTTTATAAGGTCCCATTTGTCAACTGTCTTAAAGCATAAGCCAGTGATGCTCTGTTCAGGAAATCTTCCCCTGTGCCCATGTGCTCAAGGCTCTTCCCCTCTTTCTTTTCTATTAGTTCAGTGTGTCTGGTTTTATGTGGAGGTCCTTGATCCACTTGAACATGAGCTTTGTGCAAGGAGATAAGAATGGATCAATTTGCATCCTTCTACATGCTAGCCGCCAGTTAAACCAGCACCATTTGTTGAAAATGCTGTCTTTTTTTCCACTGGATGATGGTTTTAGCTTCTGTGTCAAAGACCAAGTGACCATAGGTGTGTGAGTTCATTTCTGGGTCTTCAATTCTATTCCATTAATCTACTTGCCTGTTTCTGTACCAATACCATGTAATTTTTAATCACTAGTGTTCTATAATATACCTTGAGGTCAGGGATGGTGATTCCTGCAGAAGTTTTTTTTATTGTTGAGAATAGATTTTGCTATCCTAGGTTTTTTTTTTTTTTTGTTATTCCAAATGAATTTGAGAATTGCTCTTTCTAGGTCTATGAAGAATTGAATTGGAATTTTTATGGGGATTGCATTGAATCTGTAGATTGCTTTAGGTCTGATGGCCATTTTTACTATATTAATCCTGCCAATCCATGAGCATGGGGGATTTTTTCCATCTTCTGAGATCTTTGATTACTTTCTTCAGAGACTTGAAATTCTTGACATACAAATCTTTCACTTGTTTGGTTACAGTCACACCAAGGTTTCTTATATTATTTCCGATTATTGTGAAGGGTGTTGTTTCCCTAATTTCTTTCTCATCCCTTTTATCCTTTGAGTAGAGGAAGGCTACTGATTTTTTTTTAGTTAATTTTATATCCAGCCACCTTGCTGAAGTTGTTTATCAGCTGTAAGTAAATTTTAGAATTTTTGGGGTCAGTTAAGTAGACTATCATATCATCTGCAAATAGTGATAGTTTGACTTCTTCCTTTCCAATTTTCATCCCTTTGACCTCCTTTTGTTATCTAATTGCTCTATCTAGAACTTCAAGTACTATATTGAATAGATATGGAGAGAATGGGCAGCCTTGTCTAGTCCATGATTTTAGTGGGATTGCTTCAAGTTTCTCTCCATTCAATCTGATTTTGGCTACTGGTTTGCTGTATATTGCTACTGAAAAGCTTGTTTTTCATTACTTTGGGAACTGCTCTAGCACAGAACTGTTTCCAAGGTCTCCTTTTGAACTTTTAGTTAGAAAATACCTTTATTTGTTGTGTTTGTCTGTATGCGTGTCGCAGGCAGAGGACATGGGGAAATCCATTTGTCCTCTCACCATGTCATCACCTTTGGCAGCGAGCACCTCTACTTAGCATCACAGCAGCCATTAGCTTTTAACTTTGAAAAGAAGTGTAAGTTGTCTAGGCTGGCCTTAAAGTGTCTCGGTAGCACAGGCTGGTCTTGAACTTACAATCACCGGCTTCTTCTGCAGCTGGTATTAAATAGGCCTGTACCACAATGCCTGAGTTCTCTGTTACATTTTGATAGACAACTGTTCTGCTGTGACACTGAAAGGACTCCTTTTAAAGATTTATTTGTATTTATATACATATACATATCCGTGGGTACCCTCAGAGACCAGAAGAAGGAACTGGATCCCCTAGTTACAGGCAGTTCCCAGTGGCCCGTCCACAAGCATCCTTAACTGCTGAGCCATCTTTCCAGCCCACATTAGAAGGATTTTACTCTTGATTTTCACAGTCATCTCTCGTGTTTGCTTTATTCATTAGAGACCCTACGAAAGTTGGATGGCAGCGAAAGCCATTCTGTGCTAGGATCGAGTATTGAGTTGGACTTAAATCTGTTGCTGGACATGTACCCCGAGGAAAGCCAAGAAGAAGAAAAGAAGCAGGTAAAACCCCCTTTAGCATTACACATATATTTCAGACGCTATATTTGTCTTCAGTGTGCCTGGTGGGTGCTTTATCTAGACCATCTCAATCTGCAAGTGAGCAGGCTTTGTGGGAGAAGGGTAGCCCAGAGGGCAGAACTCGGCGACATTGCCAGGGGCCTTAGATCCTAGAGGAGCCACCAGTAGCCAGCTGGAGACCAAGGCTGTGATCACTTCCCACTCATGACAGGTGGGGACTGAGGGCCCGCTAGGGGTCAGAAAATCCTGGATACACCCTAGGAGTCAAGAATCCACTGTAGGGCTGAGAGGTGACTGTGAGGAGCATTGGTGGCCCCAGGAGAGGACCAACATGGTGGCTCAGAACCATCTGGAACGCCAGTTCCAGGGAATCCTATGGCTTAGCACCAATCACACATGTGGTTCACATACAAATGCACAAGCAAAACACTTAAACATATAAAATAGAATAAATAAAACTTTTTTAAAAAAAGGAGGCAGAAGAAGAAAGAATAAGCCTGCTATGCTGAGGCTGGAGAGATGGCTCAGTGGTTAAGAGCTGCTCTTCCAGTGACCCCAGCTCCCAACAGCCACATGGCCACTAACAATCATCTGTAACTCCAGCTACAAAGGCGCCATTGCTGTCTTCTAGACTTCACAGGCACTGCATGCATATGGTGCACTGACATTTGTGCACACACAGATTTCAAAATCAAAAAATGTGAAAGGAACCCTGTTGTGGGGCATTCACCACAGACCACGGGTTTAAGGCAATAGCCGGACAGTGACTACTGGGTGTTCAAGATTCCAGTGGGGCACCAAGCCTTTCTCAGGGTGAGCTTTTAAATAAAAGCCATGTTGTAGGTTGACATACTTCAGTTAACAAGAATAGTTTGCCAGTAGCAGAACCACAGAAGCCAAAAGCAAGGTTAGTCCGGTTTTTAGACAGTATGGGCCTTGAAGTATCGGGCCTTTGTTTCAGTTTTGGCAGGCGGGGACATATCAGTCGTGCTATGTTCTCCAGGGCCTGCTAAGGCCCTGTTACAAGCCACTGTGCAGATGGTCACATCTGCAATCCCAGTCAATGTGGTGCTAGAAACTGAGCTCGGGTCCCCTACAAAAGGAACAAGAACTCTTGGCTCCGAGCCATCGCTCCAGCCCCTCAGTTTGTTCTAATAAAGGCACAACTGGGCCCCTGGGCCGCCTTCCTTTCAGGTCGAGTATGCCGTCCTGAGGAACATCACGGAGTTAAGGAGGATCTACTGCTTCTACAGTGGCCTTGGGTGTGATCACTCTCTGGATAACACCTTCTGATGACAAAGCTTCACTTCTGGAGATTCCTGAAAGACTGTAGGTTCCATCACCACAACATAACCCTTGCAGATATGGACAGGGTACTGAGCGGTGAGTGTCCCAAGCTCCCTGCCCTCTCCACTATTGCTGCCTGGAAACTTGGAGCTAAGAAATGCTTGGAGGCTGGGTGGTGGTGGCGCATGCCTTTAATCCTAGCACTTGGGAGTCAGAGGCAGGCAGATTTCTGAGTTCGAGGCCAGCCTGGACTACAGAGTGAGTTCCAGGACAGCCAGGGCTATACAGGGAAACCTTGTCTTGAAAAAACCACAAAGAAGAAAGAAAGAAAGAAAGAAAGAAAGAAAGAAAGAAAGAAAGAAAGAAAGAAAGAAAGAAAGAAAGAAAGAAAGAAAGAAAGAAAGAAAGAAAGAAAGAAGGAAAGAAAGAAGGAAGGAAGGAAGGAAGGAAGGAAGGAAGGAAGGAAGGAAGGAAAGAAAGAAAGAAAGAAAGAAAGAAAGAAAGAGAGGAGAAGGAAGGAAGGAAGGAAGAGAAGGAAGGAGGAAGGAAGGAAGGAAGGAAGGAAAAGAAAGAAAGAAAGAAGGGAGGGAGGGAGGGAAGGAGGGAAGAAAGAAAGAAAGAAAGAAAGAAAGAAAGGAGGGAGGGAGGGAGGGAGGGAGGGAGGGAAGGAGGGAAGAAAGAAAGAAAGAAAGAAAGAAAAGAAAGAAAGAAAGAAAGAAGAAGAAAGAAGAAAGAAAGAAAGAAAGAAAGAAGAAAAGAAA